>NC_067402.1:51006847-51299347 GCF_016432865.1 Antechinus flavipes | reverse complement strand
AAGGGGATCCCGGTTTAAGAAAACCATGATACACAGAGAATGGATTGAGTCAGCCCAGGATGGTGGCATCTATGTTTCACACTTTCATAGATTTGGAACTCATCTAGTGAACTTCCTCAGTTTATAGATGATGTCCAGAAAGCTTAATTACCCAAGATTATACACCTGGTCAATAGCAGAGCAGAGCTTCAAACCCTGATTCCCCCAATCCAACCCATTCACCCTCTTGTTTCAACCTGCCAAGGGTCAGGTCAGCCTCTTGTTAAATCTCCCCATCCCATTTAACCCCATAACCACAACATTCTGAAGCTGTAAAATCAGTGGAAAGGAACACTGTCCCGGAGCTGGAGGCTCAGGCTGCTCTTTGACCCTGAATGCTAACCCTCTCTGCCTGCCTTGTTTTGCCACTATAAAAATGCCATGAGAATTAAATTCTTTGAGAAAGAAGGGAAAAACAAAGGACAGAGATGTAATGCTGATAGGAAAGGGCCAAAAAGTGTTTTATCCTAATGAAATTGATGACAAATGTTCAGGTGTTATGGTATATTTTTTATATTAATGTCAGTGTTTCCATTTTATATCCAAAAACCCTGCAAAATTTACTGAATCTTTCACTTTTCATTCAGATATTTTTGGCATTGTGTAAAGAAAGCCAGCTTTTCTCTATAAGGTCAGATTTTCTCCCAACAACTAGAATAGGAAAAATAAACCACAAATGCCTTGAAAATGATACTCTCCGATAATAAAGAATGATAGAAAAGCAAGCCAGTCAAACAGTTCGTTTTACTGTGGTCTTTATAGAAGTGAGCCAAGGAAGATTTCTCCCAGCTGGGGGATCATTTTAGTAGGGTGACAGGTCTGATAACAGAATCAGCTATAAAAAACATTACCCAGCACTTAGGGAAGAATTCCCCCCCTTCCCATTTCCCCCTCCCAAGGCCAGACAATATGCATTCACAAGTTTGGAGAGAAGTCAGATATCACTGGATCTTTTTTAAAGTTTTACTAGCTTCCAGGGAGAGTCCTGGGGACTTGGTTTGGGGGTGGGGACTCCATACAAAATCACTTAAAGAGGTGAGGGAGCTGGAAAGTCCAAGCCAGTACAAATGATGGAGGTGGTACATAAGGTTACGTGCCCTTCCCTGGGAACCTTTGAGCATCATGTTGATGAGCTTCCTTGGGAGCAGTCCAGGATTGGGCTGGACACCTGGTACTGTAGTTCAGCCCGGAGTAGGTCCCAGCAAGGACTGCTCCTGGGGCATATGGGTGGGGTCTGCTGAAGTGTTCTTTTCTGTGGTCTTGGCCATCTTTACAAGGGCATCCCAAAATAAGGGACCTCACAAGGTTCTTCCTCTCCCTTCCACAAGCATCACAGTTTGTGGCCAGCCTCCAATCTAGGGTGGGGTGGAAGAGTGGCTGGGGAAGCCCACGGAGCATTCCAAATGCTCTCCTAGATGTCAAGGTTAGGGGGACAGTGTATTCAGTGTGACTGAATCACAGAGTGTAGATGAAAGTAATATGGAAGGTAATTGGAAGGAAAGGAAAGAGGCAGGTGATAGATGTGACTGCTTAAGAGAACGCTTTATTTGATTCTAGGCTGGAGGAAATAAGGAAATACTGGGTTTACTAGGTAGGGATGGGGATGACATGGTCCAATGCATTCTGGCAAATGTCACTTTAGTGACTGAATGGAGAGTGTTGTGGGCTGAGGAGAGGCTTGAGACAGGGAGAACAAATGGGATAAAATTGCAGTATTCCAGGGAGAAAAGTTACAAAGATGAAGAGAGCAATAAATGTGAAGGGAGCAAATAAATAAAAAAATGAAGAGAGCAAATCACATCTCTGATGATTACTACCTGTATGAAGATGGAAAAGTTGCTTCACTTTTCTGCATTTCTATCTCATTATCAGTAAAATGGGGAATTGGACTACATAGCCTCTAGATATGATACAGCTATAGATAGAAGATGATAGACAGATAGATCTATATATATCTAGATATAGATATAGATATAGATTGAGAGAGAGAGAGCCTAAGAGACTGTATATATGTGTGTGTATGTATATGCTTACACTCCCAGAACATATGCCTTGAATACAGGAGGTGCTCAATAAATGCTTGTTGGCAGTAGTGGTCATGCAATGGACTTTTCATGTGTAACACTGTTCCTCATTTTCCAAGAGCTAAACAATTTGCATATCCACAAATACAATGAACTTTCAGTGTAAATTACTTATTTCAAAGAATTATGTAGATATTTAGTTATAGTTCATCTTCTACACATTAGTTCTGAAATTGACTTTTTGTATCCAGATATAAAACTTCACATTTGGGGCAGTTAGGTGGCAGAGTGGATAGAGTGCTAGGTCTTCTTGACCTGGATTCAAATTTTATCTTAGACACTGAGCAAGTAAGTCCCTTAATCCTATTTGCCTCAGTTTTCTCATCAGTAAAATGAGCTGAAAAAGAAAATAACATGCTACTCCAGTATCTTTGACAAAAAAATTCCAAAATTGGGTCACAAAGAGTTGGACATGACTGGAAAGCCACTGAAGAACAAAAAGAAGACTACATTTATTGTTTATGAAATTTCATTTCATTTGGTTTAATCCTATTTCTAGCCTGTCAAGATTTTTTTTTGAGATGACAAAATGGTTAGAGTAGTACAATTGTCATCAAGAAGACCTCAGTTCAAATTTTATCTATTACTTACTAGCTGACTTTGATCAAATCATTTAATTTCGCTAAACCTGTGTTTTTTTCATCTGTTAAATGAAGAATGGGTTGTCCAGTGTGTCCAACTCTTCATGACCCCCTGTGGGATTTTTTTGGAAAGGAAACTGAAGTAGTTGGCCAATTCCTTCTCCAGACCATTTTATAGATTGAGGAAACTGAGGCAAAGAAGCTTCAGTTACTTGCCCAGGATGACACAGCTAGTAAGTGTCTGAGACCAGATCCGACATCATCAGGAAGATGAGTTCCTGATGCCAGGATTCTATCACCTTAGCTGTTTCATAAAATGGGAATAATGGTGCCTAATTCACAGGTTTATTGTAAGGATCTAGTGAAATCACATTTGTAAAGTATTTTGCAAACCTTAATTCACAATATGTGTTAACTATTATTTTTATAATTATCATTATTATCATTATTAGATCTTAACTATTCTCTCTCTCCCAGCCTTGTGTTTTCATTATCATTTAATAAGGATATTACCTATGTCTTTAAGTCATTGAGAAAATTTTTAAACAAATAGAATCAGAGATTCTTGAGATGTTCCACTGGGGGCCTCTTTCCACGCTGATACTAGGCCACTAACAACAGTTCTGAACCCAGCCATTCAACCAGTTCCAAATCTGTCTAAATTATATTATTGCCTCATCCACACCTCTGCAGCTTTTTCATGAGAATTGCACATGACACTCTATCGAAAGCTTTGCCAAAATCTCGGTAAGTGCATTGTTAAAGGCCCTGAGATGAAGAATGTTGCCCATCTCGTGACAGAGGGTATTAGATTCAAGTTATAGAAAAAAATGTACAGTTTATCCCTTCCACATTGTGACTTTTGCCACTGCAGTTTCAATACATCATAGGTCAGCATAAGAAATTCAATGGGAATTTGGTAGGAGAGAGTTTTGAGGAAACTGTAGACAACTAGCAAAAGCCAAGCAGAGAAAACTTTAAAAACTCAGACATACATAAAATTTATGTATTATATTACATAATATCCACATGATAATTTTGTCTTTTAATATCAAATAATTCAGACTTCTGTGGTACAAAAGGAGGGGAAAAATTTACATGGATTTTCCAAATCTGAGGGATACCACATCCCTAACCTTTATTATATGGAAGGAATAACTGTATATGTGTGCATATGTGTATGTGTGTGTGTATAAAATTTCAGACTTGATCATTGTATGGATTGATTTTTATTTGACTGTGCATATTTGTAACAAAAGGGTATTTTACTCTACTTTTAATTAGGGAGTGTTTAAAGATGGAGTGGGACTAGCAATAGAGATGCTCCCAAAAAGAGAGCCATTAAAATATTTTAATGCACTTAAGAGAAGAGAAGGAAGTTCAAAAGAGCACTGAAAAGCAGTACAGCTTTAAAAATAATATGTAGAATAATTTTGTGTTTTTTTAAAGCAAGCGACATGAGTTGGAGATTCTTCTCTTTTGTGTTTTGTGTATATGGAATTTACTTTTTTGATGCTTAAGTTAAGAATAACAAAATTTTTTAAAATAACCATCAGTAAAGAATAACAACATTTTAAAAAATTTTGTAAACAATAGATGAGTCCATTTAAGATCAGGAAACTGAGACCCAAAGGAGCAAAGTGACTTACCAAAGTGCCCATAGTGCTTAGCAGAGTCAGGATCTGAATTGAGAAATTTTGAGTCTACATCTAATATTCTTTCCAAGACCACTGTCTCCTATCAGTTATATTCAGAGATAACACTCAGATATAACTCAGATACACTCAGAGATAACAAGCAGCGCAAAGTAGAGAGTTATAGTGCAACAAAGTGTCAAAGCAAGGGGAAACAAAGATACCCATAATCATAATATCATAATATATCAACCCATAACAGCCACCATCGAGTGAATTCTTCAGGACCAGAATGTGTAACTAGAATGAGGGTGTTTGGGGTACAATCAAGTATGTCATGGAGAGCACACTGACCTGGCTAACAGAATACTCTCCTCCATACACATTTTTGTCACCCAGGGGGAATGTACCACAGAGTCTCCAATACACAGATGGCTCTGTGGGGGCGGGAATGGGAGCCCTTTAATGCATAGACTGACCCGACCTCAGTTTTGCTTAATCAGAAAGAGATTCAAGAGGTGCTCCCAGCCCTGGGAGATAAGCAGTCAGAGATTTTCTTGTTGATTTAGATAAAGTCCCATTTCCCCCAATGATGTGAGACAGCTGTCTGAGAAAAACCATCCTCCAAAGCTCAGTCCTCCTGCTCAGTATGTACTGGCGTGAGTTTCGAGCGGAATACAGCTTGACTCAAGTTATCATAACAAGTGGGGAGCTGGACGCTGGGAAGGTTTGCCATTGAATGAAATGAGTCCTTTGATTCTTGTCCATCCTTCCGCTGGCTGTCATGAGGTCTCATAACAATAACTGATTCTCTGCTGTGCAGCCTTCCTGTTAGGATCTCTGATCCCTGTGAACCGAAGGAGAACACTGTTGCTTCGGGATTTTCTCCTCTAATCTTTGCCTTTTTCTTCACTTTCCAAGGTTACCACTCCACCCAGTTCCATGGGATCCCTTCCCATCTGTTCATCATGATTCACTCTACTGTAAGCCCACCCCACTAAAAGTAGGGGAGAAAAAAGACAATCTGACCTGATTTGTTATTTATCTACTTCCAGGATGTGGTGAGTGTCTTTAAAGTCAAGGGCTCAGATCAAAGGAAGGTTACTCCTACACAAAAGATAACATTGACTATCAGCTGTATTCTGAGGCTATAAGCCGGTGGCCCTTGGGAGGAGGGAGCTGCATGGATTTGGGGCAATTTCCCACCTCTAAACAGCCTAAGTAAATACAAGTGGCTGCCAAGGGAGAGAGGGAAATAATTTCCTACTGAGATTTATTACTGACATGCATCAAAGTCTCCTGGAAAATTACTTGATTCTAGTTCTTTCCAAAATATGAGTCTGGGACCCCCTAAGTCCAGGTCTGCTTCTGAAGACAGACTCCTGAAAAATAGGAATTTAGAAATTCAACCATCTATGTTCTCCTCCCTTTACACTTCTGCCACGCTAGTCGAGCATGGGATTCAAGAAGCTAGTCCCAAGTTTATGTCTGCTTTTTGGCAAAGCCGAGTTAATTGCTGGAGTTTCACACTTGGGAACAAGATTCTCTGTAAAAATAACTGCTCCCGAAAGTCCCCTAGATTACCTAAGATTGTATTTTATTAGTATAAAGACAAAGACCAGGAGTTGTTTTAGTTGTCCTTCCTTCATTTCCGAAGAGAACCAATGAGATCACAGAGTTGGGGTCCAGGGAAGGGGGAGCAGTACAGCGTGTTCCACTGTGGGTGATCTGTCTAAAACACAAGTTCAGAAAGCTTTTTCACAGGTCAGCACAAGTAGTCCATTAGTTCATTCAGGATGGAAATGTATCCGGATTTGTACAACTCACATTTCCTCTGCTTTGCTCATGGAGTACAGTGCCTTCTTTGATGTAGGCACTCTATGCCAGGAAGTCTTGTGCCAGCATCTCCCATGTCTTACAATCGGATACTAAAGTTCTTCTGAGAGGTCATGAGAGTGTCCTTGTACTGCTTCTTCTGATCACCATGTGAGCACTTACTTTGTGCATGTTCTCCATAAAATAAGGGAGACTTTTAGGTAAGTGAGCCAGCAATTCTGTCAGCAATTGCCTGTCCTTCATCTAATGGTTCTGATTCTCAAATAAAATATTCATTTTTCCCTCAGACTCCTTTGACAGAACAACAAATCCTAGGGGGGAAATTAATGCGCAAGAAATTTGAAGGAATGATATCTGCCCCAAGTTGGTCCAAAATTCAGAAAGAGCCATCCCAGCCCCTTCCCCTGGAGACAGATGTGGTTAAAACCAAGTACATTTTTGAGGGTATGGAATGAACAGCTAGTCATGACTTCAGTACAACTAAGAGAGCCAAGTCAACTTCCCAAAGCTATCCCATTTCTAACTCGGTCCCTCTTTCCCAAGTAGCCAGAAACAAATGAGAAAATATTGCAATTCTGTTTTACTGTATAGTTTGCCTTTGCTCCCTGGAGAATCAAGTAGCTGAAATTGTTTTCAAAAATTATTATGCAGCTGCTCACCAGAATAAACTAATTATCTTATTTTAATTTTTTTTTAAAAAAAGAGACTTTTACAAATTGTTTCTAAAGAGAGTGAACATGAAGGAGATGGCGTGCTGGATATGGGAGGGAACAAGCATTTATTAAGTGCCAAACATATGCTAAGTGCTTTATAACTATTAAATCATTTGATCCTCACAATGCTGTGAGGTAGGTCCTATCTTTATCTTCATTTTACAGTTCAGGAAACTGAGGCAGACAGAGGTTAAGTGGCCTGAGCAGGGTCACTCAGCTAGTTAGGGTCTGAGTTTGGATTTGAACTCAGGTCTTCCTTACTCCAAGTCTAGCATTCTATCTACTGTACCACTTAACTATTTCTAAAAGATCTTTGTTTGAATCCCAATTCATGACACTGTGCTAGCTGGATGATTTATTTAATGTCTCTGGGCCTCAGTTTCCCTTATCTGTCAAATGAGGTGATTAGAATCAATGAACTCTAAGGTCTCTTCCAATTCTTGGGTTCTGACACTGTTATCCTACCTATGGCTTAGAACTGAAAGAGCCCATGTAGTCCAGAAAGAAGTACTAAATAGTTAATTTACTTCAACAGAGATCATCACTTTTTATAGAACACAAACATCAGGAATCAAATTTTTATGATTAGAGTTTGAGTTAGACCTTAGCCTTCCCCATCACAAGTTGATAAAACTATTCATCCAGGCTGGAATAAGTTTTAAGGGTGAGCCATCAGAACATCATTGGATAGGAAGACTTAGATTTGAATTCTGACTTTGATTCTTATATTGGTATGACTTGAGAAAAATCATGTAGGACACTCAGCTTCTTCATCTGAGAAATGAGAATGTTGGGCTAGACGAACTCCAAAAGCTCTTGCAGTTCTTTGTTTATGAGCCAATGAACTATGATCCAGTGGCCTTGAGTGGACAGAGGCTTCAGGAATGATGTGTCTATAATTGCCAAAACAAACAGTTGATTCAACAGAGCCAGTCAACACAGTTAAAATTACTCAAAGAGCAGTTGTTTGGCATATTGGAGACTGAACATGCTATTAGTTCATGAAGAACTTTTTAGCCAACTGATATAGCATTATGGAAATATAGTCTTGGTTTCCTCACCTAGAAATATGGGTAAGAAGGATTAAAACTGGCAAACCCAAGACCCCCAAAAGCCAATTTCTTGATTCAGCTCCAAGTATGAATGCCTCATCTTTGTATTCTACTTTAAGTCCAATATTTATTCCAGATAGTTAGTGGGAATTGTGAGCATTGTGCCCTCATGCTAAAGATCTGGGAGTGATTTTCTTCAGGAACCAGAGAAACTCTCAGGATTTCTGATATTTAAATTAGAACTGGGACGTTTTATTTCTTGGTAAGATGTTGGATCATTTACCGAGCCAAATGGATTTGCTTTCACTTGTGGTTTCAAGGAATGAGCATTTATTCTTTGGTGTGCATTATTATCCTGGTTATTTCCTTATATTTTTTCCTTTGAAAAATTGTTTTGATTATCTTATACTTCAGAATGTTCTCAGAATCACTAAATTCTTATTTGACTGGACATCAAGAAAGGATTTTACAAAGGCAATTCCTAAATTTACTTTTCATTTATTTTGATGAAAATAACAGATATAGAACTACAGCAGGGACATTGTAACAGGCAAAAGTGGGGTAGAATTCATATATCCCTTGGATATCAAGTTGTTGAAGAAGATACTAAGCTGAGGAGATAGTCTGGAAAAACCCTTTCCATCAGATTGAAGCAATTTGACTGCTGGACTTGGTCTATCCAAACTTTGAGGGAGCAAAAAGTACCTAAAATTGCAAAGAAGTAGAGCCAAAGTGCTATAGAAGATGCTGTCATGGAGGGAATCTCAAACAAATCCAATTGTCCTCGAAACTGATAAGGCTTCCCATACCCTGCTCTTTTGGAGTGCTTTTTATTCCAGTTTATTTATCTGGCTGCTGACTGCTTCAGACTTCTGACCACAGCTTCTGTCAGGTCCATCTCAGCCACGCCAACATTATTTAGTGTTTATTTTGACTGATTGTGCTATAGATGAATTCCTGGGCCAGGACCGTTATGTGCTATAGATGAATGGAATCCAAATTGGGATGGAGGATGATCCTCCCTAGTTGGAGGATAGGAGTCAGAGGACAGGGTAAGATAAAGTCATTCGTGATATAATCAACTTAATAACAAGGCCTGGAAATATAGACTGTAGAGTTGAAGGGCCAAGAATCATGGGGAAAGGGATTGCATTTGAAGCAGTAGTTGCATTAAAATTAGGAACCTAAGTGTGACAGTAGGACACTGAGAGGAGAAGCTTTAAATTTAATTTTCATTGGTTCAATGCAATAATGAGCATTTTTAATGAGCATGGATCTTTTGATTTGCCAATGGGACAGCTTCATTATAGCTCAAAAGTTACGCCCCACTCATTGCTACCCTTATTTTCCAAGACTAAAGTTAACTCTGGGTGAAGGGCAACACTGCTGACCTCCTAACATGACTCTGGCTTCCCTCCATGTCTGTTCCTTAATCCCACCTCTTGCAACAGGATATTCCATCTCCCCAGATTGAACTCTATGTCTGAAATATTCTCTCTCCTCACTTTTATATCTTAAGCCCCTAAATCCATTTAAAGCACAGTTCAAGTACCACTCACATAAGGCCTTGCTTTATCTCCAATCCAAACCAATTGCTAATACTCCTCTCCTAGATTACTTCTGTATAATCTATTCTGTATTTACTTACTTTTTTTGTACAAATGATTTCTTCTGATAGACTATCAGCTCCTTGAAAACAGAGACTATCTTTTTTCTTCCTTTCTTCCTTCCTTTCTCCATTCCCTTTTCTTTCTTTCTCTCTTTCCTTTCTTTTTTTTCTTTCTTCCTTCCTCCCTTTCTTCATTCCCTGCTTCCCTCCCTTTTTCCTTTCTTCCCTCTTTCTTTCCTTTCTCCCTCCCTTTCTTCCTCTCTTTTTTCCTTCTTTCTTTTCTCCATTCCCTTCTTCCCTCTTTTTTTCTTTCCCTCCTTCCTTTCTCCATTCCCTTTTCCCCTCCCTCCTTTCTTCCTTCCGTCCCTTCTTCCTTTCTCCAATCCCTTCTTCCCTCCCTCCTTCTTTCCTTCCTTTCTCTTTAAATTTTTTTTGTCTTCACATTCCTATTTACCTAGCATAATTCCTGGCACTTAATAATACTTATTGATTATGGGGGGATTGATTGACAGGACAAAGAAACAAAACAGGAATCCATACAAAATCCATTTACTATAGGTGATCAATTCAGTCAAAGAAACAATGAGGTTGATACTTTCCCCTCATTCTCTCCACACACCTTCCAAATTAATCAGTTGTTAGGCTAAATTGACTAAAAATGAATGGTTTGAGATATTGTTTAGATAATTCCTTGATGGAGCCAGTGATTCTAGAGGTCCATCAATCACAGTGATTGTAGAGTCCCATAAATTATTTCCATTTGGAAAGAAGAAAAGCAAAACTTGGCTGAGGAGTGGGATTGTCTTCTTCCTCCAAAGTCTGTGGGAAGGAAAGGGGTGGGGGAGAAACCTTGTGAAATTTGGAGAATCTTTTAGCCAAGAATACACTGAAACATAAATCCTGCTGATAGTGAGTGGTCTGGCTCAGGAAGTAATGGCAGGAACAACAGCCTTTTTTCATGCTAAGGACTATAATTAATCTGCTGAACATGACCCTGATCTGTGGACTGCACAGCTTTGTACACTATGAGTCTTCAGTCTCCCTGAGGAGGACATTAGTGACCGTTGTCCTTCCTGTATTGGTTTCCTGAGTTCTAGAGAAGGTTGAAGGAAATTGGTCCTTCCCAGTCCCTTCCTCTTGAAAACCTGAAGGTATTACCTACAGCCCTGGCATAAGTTTACTTCTCCCTCACCTTAGAAATAGATTGTCAGTGTTACAATTTATGATGTCATTATTACTATTTTCAGCTTCCAGATGACCACAGGCAAGGCATTCCATCCTTATCAGAGATGATTCTGGGCTATTGTCACTCTTTTTGGTCTTAGATACCAAGGCCTGGCATGAGAGCACAGTCATACACTTGGAAAGAGAAAAACCAACATCCATATTGCCTTGATATCATTCACCTTAAAATGTGTTTAAGGCCTTCTCATTTTTGAAGTTTCCATATTTTTCAGAACATAAAATTAAAATAAGAAGTCTGAGAATCACTTGTAATCAACAGGATCTTCTAGTATGGAATATAGAAATTTTTTAAAAAATTTTTAATATGCCCTTCACATAACTAGTGTCTAAAGCTGGATTTGAATTTAGGTCCTCCTGATTCTAGGGAAGGTGCTCTATCTACTGTACCACCTAAAGGTACTTGTACCTCAGAAATGTTCTTAAAATACCAATAATGTAGACAAGGGATGAAATTCTTTGAGTTGCCATAAAGCCAAGGCGTCATGAGTAGGAGGGCAATGTTAGAGATAAAAGACCCTTCGAGTCTTGTCTCTAATTCATACTACTAGTTCTCTGCCCATGGGCACAGCGGGAGGCACTCTGGTAATAGATATACAAAGAGATTTACAAATATTATCAAATTTTATCCTCCCAAAAACCCTAATAGAAGAACAAAATTCAGTGACCTGATTTCAAATACTAGATTTTCTAGTTATTATCTGAGCAAGCAACTTATATTCTCTAAAATCTCAGTTTCCCCATTTCCAAAAGGAGACAACTAGATTAAATAATTCTGAGAACTCTTCCAACTCTAAAGCAATCCTACAGTCCTACAAAGTGGCGTTCTCTCCATAATTTGGACTACTCTCTAAAACCAGATGTTAACAGACAGAACTGCTGAGGTCTACAATTGTAGAGAGTGTTCTACAAAAGAAGTTCCCTATTTCCAGTAAAGTTACAAATCTGGATAAAAAATAATAATGATGACAGCTCACGTTTGCATGATCCCTTCTAGTTTATCAGGTAATTTTCTTATAATACATGTAAAGCGAGTATTATTAACCCAAGTTAACAGATGGAAGAGCTGAGTCTCAAAAAGATTAAATAAATTTGCCATTGTCTTTAAGAGGTTAATGGAGCTAGGTTTAAAACCCAGGTGCTCTGATTCCAAACCTAAGGTTCTTTTAACTACACTAAACTGCCTTTCCATAGAATGAATAACAACTCTATTAGGGAGTAACATGGTTTCTGAGCACTTTTTATCTAGAGGGGAAATTGACCATTTTTCAAGTTACCCAATGTTTGCAGAGATTATCTCTATGCTATTTTTCTTTTCTGCCCCTTCACAAAAGCAATCAATTTAATTCTTGGATTATTTCTATCATATTTTATTGTTTCATGCCCAAGAAAACAATTTTCATTTTTATAAAGAATCTGAATTCTGCCTTTCAGATTTTTAAAGAGGAAGATGTTCTTTACATTAAGAAGAACTTGTCTAACAATGGTTCCAGCCATAACCCTCAGATTTACTAATCAGTCACAGCCCATCTCAGCAGAGATTCAGAAGAATGTTATTATGATCACGCTGACATATATATGGATACAGACCAACCTGTTTAACCAAAAATCATCATCAAACCATTCTATAATAGTTCTGATGTGTAAGTAGATACAGGTTGTCATCAATTATTGGCATTGCCTGGAATAATGATGACAATTTCAAAACAGAAAATTTGGGGAGACTAGCAGCACTAGTCACACAGAGGACCATAATTAATGCTTTTGGGAAAATAGAAATTAGGTGAGCATGAAAAGTAATGAGATTTGGAGAATTGCTTCTTTTAGGGTTTGTGCTTTAAAAAAAAACATACAAAATTTATATATCCAAATCAGAGCTGTCTTTCACAGTAGTCCCTTTGGGAAGTACATACTTTCTTCAATAATGCTGCAAATGCTCAGAACATTCCTGGAACCCAGCTCTTAAAATTGTTTCCAGAGATAGTTTATGAACCATGCAAAAGGGTTGGTCTCATTACTTGATCCCATCGCTTATTTCATTTTTTTTATCCATTTGGCTTGCCCACCTTATTCACAAACTTGGCTTCAAATGACTTTGAACCATTTCTATCAATCAAATCTTCCTTCAAAGTAGAAAACATTTATCACCAAAGGGGACATTCACAAAGAATGTCTTATAGGCTTATCTTTGGGGTAAATAAGATTCTTCCATTGCTAATTTCATTAAAGTCACACATGATGTTTCTCTCCTTCTTCTTCTTCTTCTTCTTCTTCTTCTTCTTCTTCTTCTTCTTCTTCTTCTTCTTCTTTTTCTTCTTCTTCTTCTTCTTTCTTCTTCTCTTTCTATTTCTCTTTCTCCTCTCTACCCTTTTCTTCCTTTCTCTGTCTCTCTCTTCCCCTGTCCACTACTACCATAACATCTTGAATTGAAATGAATCAGATTTTTTTCTATATATTTAAAAGTACTCAACCAATTTTTCCATCATTGCTATCTTTTATTTCCCATGGTAACAGTCCCTATATTTTTAGTCAGATATGGAATTATTATTGAACCAATAAAGGTTGAATTATCTGTTTAATGATATAATGGAAAAAGCAATGGATTTAGAGTGTGAACCCTGGCACTGTCATTTATGCCCTCTGTGACCTTGAGTAAATTATTTAACCTCTCTTGGACTTATTTTCCTCATCGACTAGACAAGGGGGCTGGATAATATAGTCATGTCGCTTCCCTAGCCACCAGTTCCAATATTCACTCATGCCCTTAACTCATGAATCATGGTAAGAAAATTCGAAAATTCTTGACTCCTTATTGCCACTTCCAGACTCTCCTTCCACCATTACTCATTTTCTGTCTACATTAAGGTTCATTCAACACATGTTTATCACCCATTCAAGATTCTAATAGCTTTTGCTTCCTAATCTCCAACTCTCTTTCCTTCTACAGTGAATTCAGTACCTTGTTCATAGTTTTTCTTTCCTCCCCAACTCTTGACTTCATATTAAGAAATGTCAACATACATTTGATATTCCTTTCAACACCATAACTTCTCAATTCTTCAATTTACTCATTTCCCACGACCTCTCCTCCACCTTAACTCAGCTACCCAGACAGATGGCTATACCCTTGATCTTGCCATCATCCAAGTGTTTCATTCCCATGTCTGTGAACTTTGAAAGTCCTTTATTTGATCATAATCTGTTGGCTTTCCACCTCTCCCTCTGCCTTTCATCTCCGAACCCTATCCTTTGTTCTCATCATGACTTCCAATTTTTCTACCCCTCAGTACTTGCCCAGGCTCACCTTAATCTTTGGTTAACCAATTCACCTCTACACTCTCCTTTTGTTTTGAGTGTCTGGCCTCCTTATCTTATCAAAGTTCTTACCCTACCAAACCTCAGCTTTAAATTATTCCCACCATATGCTACCTTCACTCTACTCTTACACTACTGAACAAATTTAGAGAAAATCATGAAAATATGTTGACTGGGTATACTTAAAATTTATGTTACACCACAACTATGAATCTCACTGAAGCTTTTCCCTCTCCCTATCCTTACTTCATCTACCATAATGGCTTTTTAAATCTTTTCATCCTTCCTCAAACTTCCCCCTGTTCTTCTTCTCCCCATTCTTTCAGCTGAGAAAACTGAATGTAGGGTTACCTCATATCGCATTGAAAAAAATGAAGCCATTTTCAATGAACTGTCTTTTTTCCCCTTCTCCTTACCTTACATCACTCAGATACTTTTCATCGTTATCCTCTTCATCACCTCTGTCTCATACAATAAGGTAAACTCTTGCCAAAACAAATCCTCCTCCGTGTATCAATGATCCCATTTTATCCCATCTTCCCCAGCATATTTCTCCTTCTATTTTACCTACTCTCTCACTTATTTTCAGTTTTTCCCTATCTATTGGTTGCTTTCTACTGTCTATAAACTCATTCATGTCTCCCTCACTCCCCCCAAAAAACCTTCATTAGATCTATCTATCCCTACTAGCTGTAGTTCTATTTAGTTCTTCTCCTTCATGCTCTTTGAAAGGCTATGTCCACCTGGTATTCTTTACTTCCTTTCCTCCCAATCTCTTCTTAATTCTCTATCATCAGGCTCTCAGGATTGTTGTTCAAGTAAATCTATTTTCTCAGAAGTTACCAATGATCTCTTCACTGCCAAATCTAGTGGCCTTTTCCCATTCCTCACCCTTCTTGACCTCAGTCGATGACTCTCTTTTCCTTAATGTTCTTTTCTGTCTAGGTCTTCATGACATGACTCTCCAGTTCCTCCTGTCCAACCACTCCTCTATCTCTTTTGTTGGATCTTTCTCCAATTATTACCCACTAATCATGAGGATCCTCCAAAGCTCCAATTTGAGCCTCCTCTTTCCTCCCTCCATATTACTTCACCTTTGATCTTATCAGCTCCCATAATTTCAGTTATCATGTCTGTACAAATAGTTCTCATAACTATTTTTCTAGTCCTAATCTACCTACTGAACCCCAATCATGCATGTTCAAATGCCAATTAGACATCTCCAACTAGATACTTCATGGATATTATAAGCACAATATATCCAAAATTGACCTCAAAAAAGCAAATTGTTCTGTCTACCTAACTTCCCTATTATTTCTGAGGTTACTATCATCCACTCAGTCACTCAGGCTATTAATCTTAATGTTATCCTCAACGCCTCACTCTCTCTAACCTCCCATTTCCAATGAGCATCATTTCCCTCTTTTTGTATATGTCCCCTTTCCTCCTCAGACAGTTCCATCATCCTTGTGTAGATGCTCATTCCTAGAGTACTGCAGTAGCTGTGGTGAGTGTCTCTACCTCAAGTCTCTCCCCTTTCAAGTCTGTTCCTCACTCAGCTATCAAACTGCTCTTCATAAATTGCAAATTTCTCCATCCCCTTTTTTGTGTAAACATTTATACAATTCTCTAGTTGCACAAGAAAAATCAGATCAAAAAGGAAAGAATATGAGAAGGAAAACAAAATGCAAGTGAACAACAGCAAAAAGAATAAGAATGCTATGTTGTGATCCACATTCACTTCCCACAGTCCTCTCTCTGGGTGTAGATGGCTGTCTTCATCACAAGATCATTGGAAATAGAATCAATCATCTCATTGTTGGAAAGAGTCACGTACATCAGAATTGATTTGGATTTGGAACAATTTTATATTTGGGATCAGATTTATATGTGGAAGGCATTAGATTCAAGTTAAGTCAGGTCACATCAGCAAGGATTTATCATTGTTTAATCATTTCAGTCTGATTCTTCGTGACCCCATTTGGGTCTTTCTTGGCAAAAACAAAAACAAAAACAATCATATAATATTGATGTTGCTCCAAGTCATCCCTTTATTCAATAAATACCAGTGACTCCCTAATACCTCTAGGCTCAAATATAAATTCCTGTTTGATTTTTAAAATCTTCAACATCTGGCCCCTTCCTACCTTTCCAGTCTTTGCTTCTCCACATACTTAGCAAGACAATGGCATTGACCTATTGAATGGTCAATCTCTTGACTTTGGCCATTTTCACTTTCTGTCCCCTATGCCTGGAATGCTCTCCCTCACCCTCTCTACCTCCCAGATTTTCTGACTTTTTTCAAGTCTTTACTAAAGTCCTACTTCCTTTAAGGAACCTTTTCCAGTCCTCCTTAATCCTTATGCCTTTCCTCTAAATTTATCTCCAATTTATACTATCTACATTTTATTTGTACATAGTTGTTTGCATGTTGTTTTCCTCAATAGATTGTGATTTCCTTGAAAACAAGGTCTGCCATTTGCCTTTCTTTGTATTCCCAGTGTTTAGCACAGTGTCTGACACATTATAGATGTTTAAATGCTTGGGCATCTAAAGGGACAGCACACTGGGCATGGAGCCAAGAAGATCTGAGTTCAAATCTGATCTCAGACACTTACTAGTTGTCTGTTGGGCAAGTCATTTAACCTTGTTTAACTTAGTTATCCTTTCTATAAAATGAGCTGGAGAAGGAAATGACAAACCATTCCAGTTTGTTTTTGTTTTTGTTTTTGCCAAGAAAGACCCAAATGGGGTCACGAAGAATCAGACTGAAATGATTAAACAATGATAAATCCTTGCTGATGTGACCTGACTTAACTTGAATCTAATGCCTTCCACATATAAATCTGATCCCAAATATAAAATTGTTATACATAAAGGCTTTTGTCTATAAGCCCTTAATATGAGCAAGTCCACATAAAGAGGTTTGTAAGTGATGAACCATTCATTCAACCATTTATATCATGTAAATTTAAGCTCTTTGAGAACCCAGATTATTTTTTCTTTGTATCAGCAGACTATACCACAGTGTTTTGCACAAATTAGTCTTTTGATAAATAATTATTGAATGAAAGAATGTATATCTGAAAATCTATTCTGCAACATACAAGACCAAAATATATAAAATAATTGAGGGAGTTAGGAAGGAATCTTGAGAGCTTTCCTTTATATTTGTTCTATCTTTTCCTCCTAGAAATCCTTTTCCATGGATGATGTGTAGCTGCTGAATGAGAGTCTCTCCTTAGGGAGGGCATGAACTCCAGGCAAAGTAAGACAGTTCATAGCATGGGATTGATCAGTAAAACCCTGGAGTTAAGACTTCAGCATCATCTAATCCATCATGTGGGAGCAGAAACATCATTCACCACAGGTGGCAAACTGCCAGGACTCTGTAGAAGGCTAACCAAACCAAAACTGTTGTTAACATCCAATTCGACCATTTGTGTTGAAAATTACTATGCAGATATTCATGTATATTTCTGAAGAATTTTCCCCAAAAAACATTAATTTAGACAAGACTGTCACCTCTCTGAAGAGACATTGTGTCAACATGAAAATACATCATGGTTGACAACAAGGAAACAACCCACTTTTCTGGCATGCAGATGTTTGACAGGAAGTAAACAGCCCCACATGCACTGAGGAAAAGCTACATCCACCACACAAGTACAACTCCCAGCCAGCTGCCTAAAGGGATGCCTTTGAGAGAGCATAAAAGCACCAATACATGCTAGAAAAATAGAGTCTGAGACAATTCCACCGGGACATATTTTCATCCACTGATCACTTCATGGAAGGCTGACGATCTAGCCTAGAGGTATCAAATCAGAGCTCACAATACTCCCAAGCATAGTCTGAACCAAATTAAAATATAGATGGAAAATATTTAATAAAATCAAAAGATCATCTTTGAGACCCCATGTGTTATAGTTTGACCACCAAAGAAATGGTGGTCATTTTCCCTGTCTTTTCCTTTTTCCCTGTCATGTTGGAATTGTTGATAAAAACTTCTCACATGCTGGTAAAGCAGCAGTAGGATTTATAGGCTACGGCCATCAGGGTGGTCTCAGTAAGAGTAACCTATTGATGTGCCAGGAATTGCCTCTCCACAGCCACTAGCTTCAACAGAGTCACTCCATTTGAGTCTGCTCTAATATCACCAACAAATTTTAATGAATAGTGGGAACAAGTAGTGGGAGCAAACACTGATTCCTTCATCCGTCTTGAAATAGTGTATAAGATGCATTCTAATTTATGTAAGAGGTAAACTTTGCCCTCCCCCCAATACATATGATTTTACTTCCAACTAGCTATTTCACCAACACTCTAAGTTGAACAGTTGAACACATTTCACAATTTCTTTGTGTAGTACCAATATACACTGCTCTTGAGTTTTTCATTATCTTTGACTGTCACATCTGATATCCAAGTTAGTTACCAAGTCATATCCATTCTATCTGTATGACATCCTTAAATCTTTCCTCTCCTTTTTTCTTTTTACCACCACTCTAATATTACTACCCATGTTAATACAAGCCCCCATCACTACCCAACTAGACTTACATAATCCAATTTAATATAAGATTCTTTTACTACCCACCTAGACTTAATATGTGGAAAGACATCAACTACGGTCAAGGGTTCTGCAAGTTATCAAGTTTCTAAAATTTGCCAGACGGTGGAATTCTTTCTTATTACAATAGAGGGCATCACTGAGTCAAGACATCAACTGTTGACAACTATTAGTCCTATAACCATAGCTGATCATAGGCTGATTCTTTTTTGTGATTTAAAAAGGTCAGGCAGCTAGCTTGATTTGTCCTTTCTACACAAAGACAGAAAACCAATCTCTGAACAGTTCTCTGTTCCTTTTGTTTACTGGACTCTGAATTGTATGAAATGAGGTTGTGGGATTCTACAACTTCCCTCCAAAACATAAGGATGAATAGAAGTGAAACATGAATAATGAATATCAACAAAAAGTTCCTAAAACAAAAGCAAACAATTAACAATCACATATAAAATTGATTCAAATCACCAATAAAAGAAGAAATCCAAATCAGAATAATTCAGAGGATTCATCTCAAACTTAATAATTTGTCAGATATTTTAAAAACTGGAATAGTTAATGTTGGAAGAATTGCAGATACTCAAGAACAGTAATGTACTATTGATAGAGCTGTAGATTAGTCAAACTGCCCTGGAAAAAAAAAGGTAAAATTAATAAAGTAACTAAATGCCTACACTCTATAGCCCAGAGCTCTCACTGTTAACATATAAAATGAGAGATTCAAATATAGAAAGTTTCAATACATGACAAATTATTTATTAAAAAAAAATTTGTAAGCACAAAGAACTAGAAACAAAGTAGATGACCACTAATTGGGAATGGCCAAATTGTGGTATATGAATTCCACTCATATAAATATGAAGAATACAGAAAGGCATCAGAAGACTTTTATGAACTAATGCCAAACAAAGGAAACCAAATATTCAATGACTGCTGTCTAATCACATAGTTGAAAAGAACAAAAGCAACAAAAGTGAAACTAAATGCTGGGTAATTATAATGACCATGGACCGCCCCAAAGAAGAGATCTAAGAATGAATCTCCTGCCCTTTGCAGAAGTAGAAGCTAATAGACATAAAAAACCCATTGTTTACAGTGTTGGACCTTACTAATAACACTAGTTAGTTTTTCTAGACTCCTTTTTAATTTTTCTTTTTAAGAAATGACTTTTTTGTTAGAGAAAAGAAAATGAGATATTAGGAAAGAAAGTGATATAAAAACAAACGATGTTAATGAATATTTCTCCTCATCTAAAACTAGAACACTAAAACCACTATGAATGCTATATCTTTTTCTGAATCTTTAACCCCTTCAGATCTTCTGAGTCATAAATCCCATTTGTAGTGTAGTATTTTTGCTATGACTCCCCCAGGACCAATTGGACTGGTTTCAAAATCATCCACATCAGCCAATACTTTGATGCTGTTTTATGTAGCTCTGCTCTCAATTAGTGGCACCAGAAAGGCATTTTAATAGCAACAGCCCCTGGTGGATGACTAAATTATTGTTCCAACAAACTGGCATCCAGCCTCTCAATACAATAATGTCATAGAGAGTTTAGAGATTCTGCCTTCTTCACTGACCCACATCAAGAAGGCATTGCCTTAGTCACCATTATAAATGAAACTGCCAATTTGGAATAGTCTTTCTTTACCCTAGCTTTAAATGTTTATTGATTACACCTACCCTCTATTTTACCCCAGTTCCTGGATCAGCCATTATACTGAGGAGTATGCTATTAATAGCTTAACAATAAATCTCAGGAGGAAAAAATGTACATTTAGCAATTTTTTAAGTTTAATATGCATTATTAACATTTTCTCCAACACTTTCTTAAGTCTAGAGGCAATCAACAAAACAACATATCAAACCATTATTTGACTAATTTTCAAGGTGTAAATACATACACAGGCTCCAAAGAGTCAATCCTTATCTTGTGACTTTCTCTGATATATCACTATTCTTTTTCCATCTAATAAATATTCTCCTCAACACTAAATTACTCAGCCCCTCAACTCAGGCCCAGCTCAAGACACCACTATCTCAATCATTAATTGCATTTGCTAAAGCTTCAACCCATATCTTCCAGCTCCAAGTCCAGCATCGTCCTTGGGCCAGTAAAAGTTTAGCTTAGGGAGAAGGTGTTGTATTAGCCAGAAAAGGAATTTATGAGTTAGCTATGAGACATTATCAGCAAATCTCTTTGATCTGCCACTCTTTCTTTTGTTCTAGGTATTTCTGTACACCAGAAGGAGAAGTATACAATAGAGCCAAGGCTAGATGCCAGAATGTCTGAGTGCTCTATTCTGATTTTTGTTCAACAGTACAAAGAATATGATTATGACAGAATACTACTGTGTTATACAAAAATGATGTCTTCAATGATCTTAGAAAAACATGGAATGATTTGCATCAAATAATAAAGAGCAAAATCAGCAGACCAAGACATTGTACATGAATAGAGATATTATTTTAAAACTGACTTTGAGCAAATAAGTCATTTTGATTATTATAAATATCTAAATTAATGATAAAAGTTAAGAAAGATGCTATCCACATCCAGAGTCAAACTAATAAATAGAATTACTTTTACATATATATCTATTTATCACTAATGGTAACCATCTCCAGGGTAGGCGAGTGGGAAGTAAAAAAAAGAGAAAAACAAGTTTCTTATATAGAAATTTATTATATATGTAAGTAGAATAGCAAATTGTATATCATTTTCTTTTTATGCTTCATTATAGAAATGCTTTTTTAATCTCATAAGTTAAAATAAAAAAAATAGTACACAGGGAAAAAGTATGATATGAAGAGCCAAGATACCTGGCATTTCATTTGATCTCCACCGCACTGTGCAGCCCTGGGCAGGTCATTAGCTTATCATCTAAAAACTAAGGAGTTTGTGCAACATGAGCTCTAAGGCCCCTTTGATTGGTAACATTCTCAGGCTCTTTGATTATATATTGGGACTATTTGCCAGTTTAACCTTTCACATTGAACTGTTTTTTTTTTTAAAGGCCACTAGTTAAATATAGCATTATTGATATGATAACAGATACTCTGTTTTGAAAGTTGTTTTGAATGGATGACAGAAATAACTTTTGAATTTCACCAAACATTGTTTATCTTACTGTTAATCCAAAAGGTAACAAAACAATTAGGTTAGAAATCATTTATAAACAACACTTGGAATAGAATATAGAAAAATACAAGATATCCCAGAGAAAATGCTGGTTTTCTTCCTTAATAGCAAGAGCAAACATTTGTCAAACACTTTCTATATATACAACACTAGGCTAAATGTTGAAGAAGAAACTGAGAGTCCCTATCCTAGAGGAATTTTTAGTCTAGTACTCTAGACTACTATTCTTGTAGTCTAGAAAATCACAAATATAGATTAATTGGCACCATAAGCATGCTGGGGCTGGCTTAAATAGGTAGGCTCTAAAGAACAAATTCTGAAGAAGGAGATGATAGACCACTCCAGCATCTTTGCTAAGAAAACCCCAAATGGGGTCACAAAGAGTTAGACATGACTGAAAAATGATTAAACAAAGAGCTAGTTGTTAAATTTTCAGTTATATCTTAGAACTGCATTTGGGACTAGGTTTATTGTTTTGTTGATTATTTAAACTTAAGAAAGTAATTAAAAATGATAATAATGCAAAGTAAGTGTAAAGGTGCTTTTTAAAGAGCCAATTAAACATTTACTAATGTACCTCTGATTATAACATAGTTTCACATGAGATATGCATTAAAGAATTACAAAACAAAGTATGAGGGAGAAGATTGTTCCCAATACTGAGTTATCATGAAATCTTTTGAGGAACTGATGGAAATGGAGCTGGGCATTAAAACCCAGCTTCTTAACCTGTGATTTGCTATTCCATTGAAGGTCTCATAACTGGATGTGGGAGTTGCAAAACTATGACTTATCAATAATAATAATAATAATAATAATAAATGTCAAAAGTAAAATTTTATATGCCCATATTCTTAGAGTCTCATAAAAATTTCTCAGATGAAAAAGAGTCACAAGTGGAAGAAGTTTAAGAAACCCTGCATTAAAGGAAAGGTAGAAATTCATCCTACACAGCTACATGGCTCAGTAGATAGAGCATTGGACTTAGAGAAAGGAAGATCGCAGTTCCGACATTTATTAACTGGATGATGACCCTGAGCAAGTCATTTAACTCCATTTGCCTCAATTTTTCATCTGTAAAATGGAGAATAAAATGGCAAACCACTCCAACTTCTTTGCCAAGAAAACCCAATCAACACAAGTCCCCGGAATCACATAGAGCTGGACACAATTTAATAACTAAACAACAACACAAATTACAAAGAGATACAAGTAAAGAGTGGCCATTCCAGCTATAGGACATAGCATGATCAAAGACATAGAAATGTGATGGTCAAATGCCATATTCAAGAAGACATAAGATTGCTCATTTGACTAGAGCTTCAAGGACACAAAAGAAAGTCATTACATGATATAATGCTCAAGGAATAGTATAGCATCCGAGTGTGGTATCTAAAATTGACTAGACTGACAATAGTGACCAATCATTGATTACGCACTCAATATGTGCTGGGGATACAAAGAAAGCCAAAGCCAGCTCCTGCCTTCAAAAGACTTACATTCTAAGTTGAGAGACAATGTATCATCAACAGGCCCATATAAGATACAGAGTGAATGGAAAGCAACCAGACTTTCTAGCATATAGGTTAGAAAAATGAGTCATCAGTTTAGGATAATGGTATCAGGATCCTTTGCTTCAAATCCCAGCTTTTTATCCCATTTTTTATCATCATCATGATACCATTAACTATCTGAACTAAGGTAAGTCACTTTATTACTCAGAAACTCAGTTTCTGCATCTACAACAAAAGAAAATGTTGGCTAGATGATCTCTTAGGTCCATTCCAACTCCAATGTTCTAAAACCCCAAAGACTTTTTTTGACAGATATAAAAAAGGTAAATACAGAGGCATCATGGTGGAATAGCTAGTTAGCCTCAGAATCAGGAAACTTTTCAGGTACATACTGACTATATGATTCAACTAATCATTTATCCTTTCAGTGCAGTACTCCCAAGAAGGCTCTAAGATAGGGCATTGGTAGAGGGAGTATACTTATCATGAGATCATTGAAATTACATTGAACTTACAGATCTAATCCAAAAATTGGGGAGGAAACAAGGGCGTTAATAGAGGAAAGACCTGGAAAAGAGAGCAATATACTAAGTAAGTGATGGTAATGTTGGCCTGTGTGGTGATGTTAGGGGAGTAAAAATAGGATCAAGATAAGAAATTATTCAGAAATGGAATTGGCAAGACTTGTTTGTTTTTTCTAAGAGTTCTTCAGACAGAAAACTTTACATACTATGGCAACATAATGGAGTAATAACCTAGGAAAACACTCTCAGCTTTTTATTGTTAAATTATGGGCTCTTGAAAATAGTTAATCTTCCTCAGATCCATTTACTTTCCAGTAAAAAGAGAGAGGGAAAGTAAAGAATAAGATACTCAGGATTTTCACCTAATATTTTCACATTTGACTTAATTACTATATAAATAAATAACAAAAATTAAAACATTGCTTTTAAAAATATATCATCCCAGAGCCTCATTGGAAACTTTAAATCCCTCAATTAGCTAATTAAGCTTTCTTTATGGGAAAAGCTTTTCTATTTCCCTCTGGAGAAAGAAGAGTGGAGTATGTCAATTTATGAAAACTTCAGTCTGTCTCTAGGTCAAATGTATATGGTGAAGTAATAATAAATGGATTTGAGAGGATAAAAATAGCAATGTTAGAGTAATACTATCTATTAAGAGGCTTGAAAATCTTGGCAGCATCCCTGTGGCCGCCCACTCTCCAGCTCCACCTGGACTTGTATACATTTATACCAATCAGTTACTGATGAACTGTAAGTATCACAGCTGAACAGGGTTCTGCCTCAAGGCAGACACTTCTGGGGGCAGGAGTACTGTGGTTTTTCCCCAATTATCCCCAAATCTTACCTTACAACCTTACAATGCCTAAGTGTTTGTGAAATACAACTGTCTTTGGACCACTGTGATATTCTCTCTCTCTCTCTCTCTCTCTCTCTCTCTCTCTCTCTCTCTCTCTCTCTCTCTCTCTCTCTCTCTCTCTCTCTCTCTCTCTCTCTCTCCCTTTCTCCCTCTCTCCCTCTCTCCCTCTCTCCCTCTCTCTCCTCTCTCCCTCTCTCCCTCTCTCCCTCTCTCCCTCTCTCCTCTCTCTCTCTCTCCTCTCTCTCTCTCTCTCTCTCTCTCCTCTCTCTCTCTCTCTCTCTTTCTCTCTCTCTCTCTTTCTGTCCCCCCACCTCTCTCTCTTTCTCTCTCTCTAGCACCACATTCTCCCAGATACCCTCATTCCTCTGCCAAACTGGAAGGCAAACCTTTTCTTTTCTTTCTTCACTCCGATCCCTGTATCTAGCACTCAGTACAGCTTACTGTATGTAATAAGAAGAACTCAGAGATTTAATAAATACTTATTAACAAGGTTTGCTGCTATACCTATGTTGTGAATGCTTCCATATCCTTCTAGGGCTTTACACTGGCCATTCACCATATTTAGAACATATTGGGTCCTCATATCTATGTCTTTGGATCTCTTTATTCCTTCAAGACTTCACTCAACATCTTTCTATGTGAAGCTTTTCTTGATCTCTTGAGTTGATAATCCCCTTTCTCCCAAATTACTTCATATTTAACCACTTTGTAATTATTTATATACACATGTATATATATATATACATATATATGTATGTATGTATGTATGTATGTATATATACACATATAATACACATGATCTCCTTTGGTAGTAAATGAGTTTTGAAAGGACACAATTTTTTTTCTTTGTTTCCTTAGAGCCTAGCAGAGGGCCTGTGACAAAGTCAGAGCTTAATAAATGTTTGTCAATTATTTGATTGATATTTTAGAATACTTTGGTCCTTTGCTCCTACTCCCCCTTGTTTCTTTACCCTCCTTCCCCTAAGTTCCCATCCTCCTCCACAAATGTATACTTTTGCCTCTTTAAACTCTCTTCCTGTGGAAGGGAGGAGGCCAGTGTCAACTTTGGCATGAAATACATCCCTGTGATCTGATTCCTAGTTAGAGGGCCTGTCTTAAACATTGCCCAGATCACCATCTGCCCACCCTTTACAGTGGGGCGGGTGAGTACAGCAAAGGTGAGTTGCTTGACATCTTTCAGATGGAATTCTGTCAAATGATTGTTGGATTGTGATTTTCTTTGAAATTTTAAGTGGGAAAAACTTCACATACATCTCCAAGGGAAGTTAGTCTTCTGACACTAGTGACAAACAAAGCAAGGTTGTGTGAGACCTGTCAGGAGGGAGGATTCCTATCTTGAAGATGAAAAGCAGCTCCCTCTGGACAGCAGGAGTGACCTTTCCACCTCTGCCTAATTGCAGGTTTTTCTTCCTAGTTTACAATTCTGGGATTCGGTCTCCTATCATCTCCTAGCTCCCTTTTCTCAATAAAATCTAAACAACACACATTCACAAAAGCAAGGGTAGGTACCATCAGCCAGCTGGACAGGGAGTGTGCAATTTAATCCAGGGACAACTCTAAAATAAGGGAGGTTATGTTTTTCAAATGATTGAGATTTCACTCAAGCACAAACCTTCTAGATTAAATTTTGCTTAGGTCCTATGGAAAAAAGCAAGATTTTGACCTCATGTGAATACTTGGATGAAAAAGAGATCACTTTGGGAAAAAGATTGCCAAGACTGTTTTGGAGAAACTTTCCTTGATTCCAGTTATTCAGTATTGACCCTCCAATATGCAGAAACAGTAGGAATTCCTGGGACCTAAGCCTCAAGAATTGCCCTTATTTCAGTTAGAATTCCAGATACTAATTGAAGTAAATAATTTAGATAAAGAGAATTCAGGTTTAAAATTCAGTAACTTTTTTTAGGTGTCAATATTTATATAAGACCCTCTGGTAGACACTGGTGATATGAAGACATAAACAAAATAGCTCCTACCCTCAAAGAACTTGATTTACTAGGGGGATATATAAAGAATTAAGTAAATGAAGATTAATTTGAAAAGAGAAAGAGTGATGACATGTGGGGAAGGGTGAGGGGGAAAAGGAGATCAAAGAAGCCTTTATTAAGGAGGTACCACTTGAGTTGTGCCCTGAAAATAATAATAGTGAGTAACAGAGGCCAGAATTATGTCTGAGCTTGAGGGCATATATAATCATTTTTAGATGAATATGAGGGACTATATAGGCACTATATAGATTGAGTGAAGGACCTTGCAGCTTTTTCCAAGGAGACAGCTTTTGCCAAGACATAGAAAGAATGTATAGTTTAGAGAATAACTGATAAAAAAAATTATCAAATTGTGCATGCCCCTTGATTCAGCAGTGTTTCTACTGGGACTGTATCCCAAAGAGATTTTAAAGGAGAGAAAGGAACCCACAATGCCTGTGGCAAAATGTCTGTGGCAGCTCTTTTTTTAGTGGCAAGAAACTGGAAATTGAGTGGATGCCCATTATTTGGGGAATGGCTGAATAAGTTATGGTATATGAATGTTATGGAATACTATTGTTTTATAAGAAATGATCAACAGTATGATTTTAAAGAAGCCTGGAGAGATTTACACGAACTGATGCTGAGTGAAATGAGCAGAACCAGGAAATCCTTGTTCACAGCAACAACATTATATGATGATCAATTATGATGAACGTGACTCTTTCTAACAATGAGATGATTCAGGCCAGTTTCAATGATCTCATGATGAAAAGGGCCATCCACACCCAGAGAGAGGGCTGTGGGGACTGAGTGGGGAGCATAGCATAACATTCTTACTCTTTTTGTTGTTGTTCATTTGCATTTTGTTTTCATATTCATTTCCTTTTTGATCTGATCTTTCTTGTGCCGCAAGATAATTGTAAACATATATTGGATTTAACATATATTTTAACATGTATAATATATATTGGATTACTTGCCATTTAGTGGAGAGGGTAGGGGAAGGAGGGGAAAATTTGTAACAAAAGGCTATTCAAGCATCAATGTTGAAAAACTATCCATGCATATATTTTGAAAATAAAAAGCATTAATTTAAAAAAAAAAAAGAAAACCTGATAGTCCAATTTGGCTGAAACATAGAATTTGGAAAACTAAAAATAAATGATAGGAAGAAAATTTGGAGCCAAATTATAGAAGTCAAGCTGAAGAGTTTGTATTTTATCCAGAGGCAATAGGCAGCAGCTCAAGGTGTTTGATATGACTACATCAGTGTAACATGTTACTTTGATTATCTTACTACTTCAGATAACAATAACCATTGGGTTGAATTACCCAATCAGGTAATTCTTGAATAGATTTTACTGCAAGGCAATTAATCTAAATACCATCTAATTTGATAATTTTATCTCAAAAATATCATTTGGTTTTTATATGTATTTGTCTTTTCAAGTAATATGAGCATTTTATCTAAAATTTTCACTTCTTTCATCTACAAAATTCCTTTTTCCACTATAACTTTCTTATTAACAAAAGCACCATTTAATCTGACTAGCTTAATCTGTTAATTAATCAATTAATAAGCATCTTTTAAGCACATACCATGTGTCAGATGCTGTGCTAGACACAAGGGATACAAAAGCAAATATGAAATTGTTCCTTCTGTCAAGGAGCTTATATTCTATTAGGGAAGACATGGACCTTTATAACCATATACAAAATAGATATATACAGTATAAATGCAAGGTAATTTTGAAGAAAAGGCTCTATTGGCATATAGGAATGTTAGCAAAAGTCTCATTCATATAGTAGATAACATTGGAGATAAGTATTAAATGAAACTAAAGATGCTAAGGGCAGTGATGATGAAGAAAAATATTCCAGGTATAGAAGATTATGCAATCAGGAAGAGAAAAACAATAGTCCATGAGGAAGAGCAAGATCATCAATTTGGGCATTATAAAGTGTGAAAGGTAGTTGGAGATAAGTTGTGAATGTCTTTAAATAAAAATGAAGGAGTTTGCAGGTGACCCAAGTGTACACTAGTGGGATTTGTTGAGTGGGCTATGACTTCTTGAGCTGTTGTGATGATGAAGTTGTTTGTTCAAGCACCAAAGCAGTTTTTGACTTTTCACAAACTGACAAAGTGTGGATAATATTAAGTGTCTGTGTTTCCATGCTAGACTGATACAGGAAGCTAACACAGTATCAGAACCTAACCAGACAGCTATGGATAGAATTCTAAGGCAAAGATGTCCCATGTGCCATTTTTAGAGGGAGACAATTGGGGTTAAATAAATTTGCCCAGGATCCCACAACTAGGAACTATTAAGTATGTATGACAGGATTTGAACTCAGGTCCTCATGACTTCAGGGCCCATGCTCTATCCACTGCCCCTAATATGCCATTTTGGGGAACAGACTCATCAGTGGCGATGTCTTGTAATTAAAGATGAATGAGGAACAATACTCCAGAGCACAAATATGACTTAATCAATTTGTACTTGAAATCAGCATTTTGACTTGTTAGATTTTAATACTTTGAAAAATGTAAAGCAATACACACATATGTGTGTATATATGTATATATATATAAATTTTAGAGAAATATATGAAGCAATATGAAATAATTATAATTAATATTAAGTAAATAAAAGTAAAATTCCTAAAACACAACCAATCAGAAAAAATGCAAAAATACATTTCAGAAGCATCAAGTTTACTTGACTATTCCTTTTCCCATTAGGCTGCTTTTCTTCTTCTTTGTATGTAGTTCCTATATATACTATATGTTTCTATGTAACATGCTGTTATAATAATTAGCTCATTTAACCCTAGGAGCAATATGATAGTCTCTAAGGCCCCATGATTCTTTCCTCTGTAGCTTTAGAGTGTTTATTTTAGACAAATATGTGTGTATGTGTGTATATATATATATATATATTATATATATATATATATATATATATATATATGTAACAATTGCTCTGAACTCCCAGTCAGAAAAATTTCAAACTTTTAGACAGAAGTTAGCCAATCTGATAGGTGAAAATGATATCTCAAGATGATTTTAATTTACATTTATCTAATCAATAATGATTTAAATCATTTTATGTGACTAAAAATTGTTTTGATTTATTTATTTTTAGATATTTCTTTTCTCTTTAGACATTTTTAGAACTATCTATTCATATCCTTTGACCATTTATCAATTGGAGAATGACTCATATCCTTTCAAAGTGTTCTATAAATACACATTTGGTATGAGCCTTAGGATGATCCTACAAGAAGATGGAAGGTAACTCTTGTTAAACTATGTGCCAGAGATAGAATTTGGACACAAGCTTCTTGATTTTAGGCTGTTATGCAATTTCTCACAAATACAAAATTAAATCTTGAATTATATCAAAAATTCTTTGGTATTCTCAATCTTTTGTGATGTATGTCTGAAAAATATTTTCCTTAGATTTCTTAACAAATTTATCCTATTTTTTCTGTACTGTTAGATTCATCATAAAACTTTACCAGTTCCCATAAATTGCAATCTTCTACTTTGGAAGGAAAACACATAACATAATTTTAATACTTTTTAATGATAGCTTAGAGACAACATCAAGATACATTTATATTGCCAACATTTCTTTTTTTATTTAAATAAATGCCATCTTTAAATTACATTTTGTGAATATTCAATAACTTCACATCCTGATCCAAAATAGCTCACATGGGACAATAAAGAAATTCATTTATTTTCTCTGCAAAAAAAAAAATTCTTATGAAAGTTTGTGGGGGAGTTTTCTCTAACAGCTGGAATTTATTCAGACATTTCAGTGAGTGTGAATTTTTCATCAAAAATTAAAAGGGTAAACTCACCTACACTTAAAAATTATGAATGGATCATGTTGTCCAGTTGCACATACTTTCTTGACTCCTCATATCACTGAACTACAAGATACAAATCAAAATAGGCTCAAATATAAATTCTATAAGTTTCCATTACATACAGCCTTACCATCTCGGCAAATCCTTGAACAAATCAATTAACTCCTTTAGATCACAGTTTCCTTGTTTGTAAAATGAGAATAGAGGGAATGATTTCTAAGGTCCCTTTCAATTATAAATTACAAAATCATAGAATTTTAGAATTGGAAGGAACTTCAAGAACTATATAGCTAAAAGCATTCCCTTTATATTGTACGTGATAAGTCATCCCTTATCCTGAGAGCCCCTTCTGATCTTGCTATGCACATGAAGCCATTATCCCTTCTTCTCAAAGCCAAATCCCAAAAAATATAGTCTAGATTCACTAATGTCTCACCATACATTTACTCCTCAAATCAGCAATCTGACTTCTTTTCCCATTCAACTCAAAGGGAACTAATCTCTTCTCTCCCACTACTCTATGACCTAGGTTTTAAGCAATTTGTGCTTCCCTCAGCTCTCTCTGATCTGAGAAATCTTTGGCCACATGAGGTTCTCTACACACACACTGGAAAGAATCCTATAGAAGTATTTAGATGTATTCTGTAAATCTTCCACATACATAGGGTGTCCTGGGAGCTGAAAAGCTTAGGACTAGGGAAATAGGTTGTGAATACTTAGCATCTAGGAATCTTGGGGCAGAGGGAGAGATAGGAAAGTTAACTTTATAACCAGGATTCAGAATAATTACAGCTGTATGAATAGCATGCCGATGGAAAAAGCTCTGGATCGAAGCTCAAAAGATAGGGTTCAAATCCTGACTCTGTTATTATTGTGTGGCCATGGACAGTTATTACTTTACCTCTCTGGGTCTCAGTTCCTACTGGTTGGTTGATTGTTGTCCTTCATTCTCAAAGAGAACCAAGAGTCAAGTTACAGTGTATCTAACTGTGGTTGATCAGACCAATACAAGCTCTGAATGATCTTCCAGAGGTTGGACACAAGTAGTCCCTGTGAACATTTGGCAGGGATTCTCTAACTTTGTGCATCTCACATTTCTTCTGAGCTAATTCAATTCTGCTTTGCTCATAAAGCACATCTCTTTCTCTGATGAGGGCATGTCATGCTAGGCAGTTCTGTTGAAATGAAGGGGATAGAATAAATTACATTTAAGATTCCTTTTGATTTTAACTCTAGAATCCTTTGTTTAAATATTTCTTTATTACAGTAATGCCTGTAAGGTCTGATTTTTTTCTCTGTAAAATTAAACGCCGTAATATAAAGACCCTTAGATTAATAGTAAGACCTGTATTCAAACATCCAATAGAATTATTAAATTTCAAAGTTGGAAATGACCATAGTGACCATGAGTCCAATCTACAATTGAACAGGAATATCTCTTATGTACCTAGCATATAGTTATATAGTCTCTTTTTTCCAAAAAGGAGAACTCTAGTACGAGTCTTTCCATTGCACTTGTGGATATTTCTCATTGTCCCCTTAAGTCAAACCTCAACCTGCCTCTTTGCAGCTTGTCTCCATTGCTTCTAATTCTGCTCTCTGGCTTAAAGCAAAATAAATTTAAACCCTCTCTCATGTGACAATGTCTCAAAAGACAGTATAGCACAATAGAAAGAGTCATTTTAGATCATATAGTGAGTCCATGGGACAGCCAGGAGTCACTTAGTCCTTCTAAAGCCTTTCCAGCTCGGGAGCATCTGACAGAGCTTGAGTTCCACTACATTGTTTTCAAGAAACCCAGTTCACGTGAATATCACAATAAGGCATTGGGAGAAGGACTTTAATAAAGGTTCAAGAATCTTAAAGAAGAAGCATCAACCATCAATTCAATTCAATAAACATTTATTAAGTGCCTACTATAAGCCAAAGCTTGTTAAACTATAGGTTGAGTAACCGAATGTGGGAGTCATGAATAATTTAGCAACAGTACAAGGTATCAAATATTCCACCAAGATTCAATTCTTTATGTAAAATTAAGCACATCCATCTCATTAATGTGTAAAGTTGATTTCATCTTTAATAAATTGTTAAATTATATGTGTATCAAAGAATTTTTAGAATAAGTTTCCTTATGATTTATTATCAATAAATGTTTGATTTACATACCTATTTTATATACATATAAACCCAAGTCACATAAAAATTTCTCAGGTGAAAAGGGGTCACAAATGGAAAAAGTTTAAGAAGCCCTTCTTTATGTCAGGAACTGTAATAAATACATAAGAAAAAATAGACATAGGCTTTAAGGAGTTTACAATCTAATGAAAGATGACAATTGACAAACAAAAAATGGAAGTGATCAGGGGAGGGTAACCCATACCCTATGATAGTTTGTGGGTTAAAATCAAGCAGAGTCGCTAGTGAAAAATGAAAATTACCAAGCCTTTGGGTTAGTGTAGTCCAGAGAGTACTATCCTAGGCACCAGTCCATTTTGAATGGTAGGACCATGGATGTTCCTAGGAAAAACCGTAAACTGTAGAAGTTTGTCTTGGGTATTTTCCCCACTCCTCCTATGTCCCTCTATGAATGCCCTTCTTGACTTCTTGGTATTTGTCTTCCCCCCAGTTATTTTCCCCTTCCTTATGTCTCTATCCTGTCTTCTTCATTCTTGCCCTCAGTGAATCACAAAGAAGTTAAGGGTTTTGCACAATCATATCAGAGATCTGTGAACATGTTTATGTAGGGAAATTTGTGATTAAATATCTTAACATGAAGATCATGTATTTGAATACAAAATCTAAATACCAACACAAAAATATTTTATTTTTATCAAACTGTCCTCTCTACTATATCAGATATCTTTATAAATTACAAAAGAGACTTAACAAGCATGCAAAAAGTAAATAAAGAGACCAAGAAAACAAGTATATCTAGTATAATATGATCAAAAAGTGTTTGAAGATATCTAATAAAGAGGAAACCATTACTTTTTAAGGAATACTATGCCTACTCAACGCTTGTAAATGTTTAACAACTGCCTCTCTGGGGGGAGGGAAATGCACAAAGAACCCATTTTTAGGTTTAATCTAAATTATTAGCATTTTCTTCATCACTTCTTTAAATCTGGACAATCAACAAAACAATCAAGTCCTGCTTTGTAGCTTCTGCTGATTTCTAAGGTGTAAATGCTCACAGTAAAAAATTAACAATAGGTTTCTTGACACCAATTCCAACTGGCTCTAGCATATCCTCTTCATCCCAGTCATTTTTGTGCAACACTATTTGTTAAAATACTTTTTGTTGAATAAAATCTAAATTGATCTCTTTGAGCTTCTACCCATTGTTCCTGATTCTGGCCTGTGAAATCAAAGAAAATAAGATCACTCCTTTTCATTCAAGTGCCCTTTAACTGCTTGAAGATAACAGTCATATTCTACCCTTTCCCCCTAAGGCTCTTCAAGTTAACCATCCCTGGTTCCTTTAATACCTTTGCAGTTATTCTCTGAATTCAAACAGCTAATTATTTTGACAACAAATAATTGCCATCCAATTGTGCGAAGGGCCATTACATCCTACATCACTGGTGTGCCATTGCCACACAATGGAACTTCATCATATAACAGCTCATTAAGATACAGATTAGGGTGAATCAAATCTTGTTCCTGAACCAAAATTATGTGTATAAAAAGCCTGCCATAAATCACAGTTAGCCTCTGAAGAGGGCATATATCTTTTCTCTTAATACTACACCAGATTTATCAAATGATCCCACTGTTCATATCATAGAGGTATTTTGCTCTACAGGTATGTGGGTACCAACTCAAAATGACTTGAGAAAACTGATTAAATTTTCAAGTGAATATTTTACCCCTCAGAAATCAGCAAATGCTACAAATCAGAATTTTATTTAATTTTTCTGTTGATTATCTAAATTTAATAAAGTGATGAAAAAATGTTAATAAATGCATGTAAAACTTTCCTTCCTTGGAGACCTGGTTATTAAACATTTACCAATATACAACTGGCTATTCCCCAAACTCAAAGCTAAATATTCATTGGAAACAGAAAGGTAGTGTAGGCTCCTTTATTATATCGCTGATTACAGTATAATTTAAAAGTAACATCTATATAATGTCCATTCTTAAGTTCTTAAGCCAATTAGTAAGATACAAATCTTCCCTACATCTTGAACTTCATGGTCTTTGTTCCAAATGAATATATAAACCCCCTTTCCTTCTCTGAGATACTGAAACAATCATATTTTATGCCATTCTTTCATTTAACAAATATTTATTCAACATTTAGGGTTCACAGAGAGCTTTTCTAGACACTGAAAATTCAACCAACACTGTAGGAAGAAAGTAACTAGTCACTTGAAAAACTACACCCTAGTCTCAATGGTTTTTAGTAATACATTTTATCACTCTCAATAGGATTTTTAGAAAGCAGATTGCTCAGAAGAAAGCTTGGCCCAAACCATTCATTTCTGGAGATTTCTTTAAGACAGTTTATTTTTGTTGTATTTATTCTTATGTCTCCAAACTCAGCCAAATAGCCTGGAAAAGCAAAAGGATATCTGGTTTATTTTTCATTAATTAAAGAGAACAATAAAAGAGAAATTCATTTTTCTTGGCCTCCAATCTGAATGAGCTGAAAGGGAGCAAAAGTGAAATTAATTATAAATGGGGCAGTTGGGGGAGGGGAGAGGCCAAAAATCAACCAATCCAAAGCAAATGGAAAGTTATTTTTGGCTTATACCTTACTAAATGTTTCAATCTGAAAACTCCTATCCAAAATTAACATTGCATATCAGTAAAAAAAAAAAAAAGTGGGGAGAATAAAGGAGAAACAAACAGAATAGAACATTCACATGAATAATTTAGGGTGCAAAAGAGGGGTTCTCTATAACAGGACTTCTTAAACTTTTTCTACTTGCAATCACATTTCATTGGAGGAATTTTGACGTAACCCTGGGTTTATATAGGTATATAAAATAGATGTATAAATCAAACCTTTACTGATAATAAATCATAAATTTATGACCCTCACATTCATTTATGAGAACTCATATGGGGTCATAAACTACAGTTTAAAAAGCTGGGCTCTATATTGATTATCTTAAATTGACTAGTGATCTTCATTCAACCTCAGGTAAAGCTCCGTCTTCTACATGAGACTTTTCTGCAACCCCTAGCTGCTAGTGCCTTCCTTCCATCCTCCCCACAAAAGTTTTTTGGATAAATTTTATTTTGCATAAATCTTGTGTATACTTTTGTTTGTATAAAGAATATAAACTCTTTGAGGGCAGAGACTTCCATCATTGTATGTGTATCCCTAGCATCTAGCACAGAGCCTGCTACACTGCTAGATGCCTGATTAATGCTTTTTGATTGGTTGATTGATTGATTGAATTGATCAGCAGTAAAATAAAAGACAGGATAGTCTGGGAAAACCAGCCTGATTGACTCACTAAAGAGAGTTTTGAAAATTTATGATAAGCAGCACTTTCTGGGAATGAATATTTTTTTTCAGGTCCCTCTGGGTCTCACCAGTTTGTTGTGTGAACTTGGGACCCACTTATCTATGTGGATCCTAGAATCAAAATGACCTACTTCACCAAAAGGGAAAGAATAATAAAAGAGGAAATGGGAAAACACCTGGAGATTCTCAACTAAAGCATGACTCTCAGTCTTTGAAGACAGCCGGTGAAGAAAACTGATTTATATAAAGTGCAGCATTTTTAAAAGTTTTGGAATAAAAAAGTTAAGCATAACCTTGCTTGGAAGTGGGCAAATGGTCAAGCTTTTCCCCACAACCTTCAAGGAACTATGATTGTTACTAAGTTTTGGAAAAGAGTTTCAAAAAGTGTAAACTAAGAAAGTGAAATAGAACAAAGTATAGCAGCTCCATCTACTGACCACTGGGAGACTTTTTAACTTCAGGATAATTCATATAACAGTCTTCTGAAACTACTTTCATATTTATAGCCTTAAAACTGGAAGGAAACCTAGAGATCATTTAACTTCCTCATATTGCAAAAGAGAAAACTGAGAAAGAAGTATTTTTTTTACCTTATCCAAAGTCAAGAAGTAGCAGAGTTAAGAGTGGATCCCTTTCTCTTCACATCCAACGCCTTTCCATTGCTTAGTGCTGTCCAACCCTTCTCACTTTATAAATGGGAAAACTAGCACTCTTAGAGTCTATGCAAGTATAAGGAAACTAATACTCTTGGGGGCCATACCCAGGTAATAAGTGGCAAGGTCATCACATGAACATGGGACCTCTTATTCCAAATCTAATATTCTTACATATTGAATTATAACTAAAAAAACTTTTAGTGGTCAATTAGTCCATTTCACAGATAAGGAAACAGATTCCCCTCCAAAAGCTAAAAAGCTTAAAATGGAATCAGAGACATATTGCAGGAAAGAGTTCAGTTCACCCAACATACTCACTTCACAGATGAAAAAGCTGAAAATCAGACAAGTTATATGATTTGCCTAAAGTCACATGAGTAGAAAGGAACAGACAGAGACCATAGTAAGGTCTTCTAACTCCAAATTCAGGGATCTGTGGACTTTAAAAGGATTTTGAATTTAACTATAAAATAAAAACAATATACCTTAGGAGAAATTGCAAAATTCACCAATTTTCTTCTTTTTTTAAACTAGTGAAAAGAAAATATTTTCATGATTTACTTTTACGTAAATTTACTGTATAATTTTACATAATTTACTGTGTAAATTAAATTTTAATGTTCAAATTATTTAAGTCATTACGATCGAGTCATTCTTCAAATGCTATGTTTTGCCATGTGAGCAAATGTTGGGGTTAAACGTGGTAGAACAAAACATGCTACATTTAGGAAAAGAAAGACCAAAAAAGAGATAAACTGAAAGTGATGAAGAATTGAGGACTCTTAGATATTTAGATTTGAAAGTGACTTTCTAGTCCCTAAGTGACTATGATTACAATGTTTTGGAATAAATATTCCAATTTCCTGGTAAGTACAGGAATCTCCTCAGCAATTTTGTTTAATTGAATGGCATTTGTCTAGTCTCTTTGAATAGTTCTAATGAAGGAAACCTTACCCACTCACAATGCAGTTATTTTATTTCTGGCCAACTCTAACTGTTAAAAAGTTCTTACTTGGAAAAAAAAGGGACAAAAAAATTTACACAACTTCTTTATATATTTAGAAGGAATAGCAAGTTGTACATAATAGCTTTGTAGATTCACATGCAATTATTTTTATGATAATGTTATGGGAATCCTTGTTTTATTCCATAAATTAAAATATAAATAAATAAAATTTCTTACTTTAGTTAAACTAACATTGATCTCCCATAATATCCATTTTCTGGTCCTCTAAGGGTATCTCCTAGAGCCTTCCAGTAGATAAAAATAATTTTCACACCCCACATGCCTTTTTCTCTTTCCAGGCTAAGCATCTATATAGTTCTGTGAATAGTTCTGCATTGATACGGTCTCTAGCAATTTTACCATTCTGGATATCTCATGTTTACCGAATCATGGAATTCAGAAGCAGAGAGAAACTCTTATCCAACTTAATCCAGTCTTATCAAACTTAATCCAACAATTTTCCCATTTTCTGCTTGAAGACCACTGAGAAAGGAACCTACCAACTTTTTTTCTCCAGGTTAAAATCTCCACTTTCTTCAGCTGATTCCCATATTATAAACTCAAAGTCCTTCATCACGCTAGTTATTCACCCCTAAACAATCTCCAGTTTATCAATTTCTTTCTTAAACTATTACAATCCCACATCTTTTTCAGACAAGCTTCTGGACAAATTGTGGCAAATTTATGTCCTTTTTCAGTCATGTCCAACTCTTCATGACCTTATCTGGAGTTTTCTTGGCAAAAATACTAAGGGATTTATCATTTCACAAATAAGGAACTGAACAAGCAAACTTGTCCAGGGTCACATAGCTAGTAAATATCTGAGGTCATATTTGAACTCATGAAAATGAGTCTTCCTGACTCTAAGCACATTGCTCTATCCACTGTGCCACTTAGCTATCCCATCGGGCCAAATGTTTTCATATAGTTATGAATATCCCAGGCACATTTGGGGGTGTTCTCAATTTCCTCCCTCGCTGACATCCCTCAGACAAATCTAGGGATTTTCTTATCTTATAGGTAGGATGCTGTTGTGAAGTCCATTGTTACAAGGTACAAAGAATGAACAGGCTAAACTTTAAATCAAAGAAAACAAACAAGGTTCACAGCAGAATTCATGAAAAAATAACAATACTTCCCTATAAATAACCCTTCCTGGCAAGATCTACCTGGCTTCAATCACTTACAGCAAACAAGCCATTAAAGTATGCATTAAGGTCCCTGCAGCCATTTTTTGACTTAGAAAATATAATCTACGTTCGATTTCATTTTATTACTGTGTTTTTATTAAAATTTTGTTAAAATTACATTTTAACTAATTCTGGCTGCACTGGTATCATGGTAAAAATGTGACCTAGGGGTCTTTCTTGTCTACAATCACATTCTAGATATTATTTACCTTTTTAAAATATTTCCATTACTAACTAAAAATGGCTTCTATTTTGACTCCTCAGTAAATATACGACTTCTACTATATGGCTCCAATCATTGGTTTGATGCTCATAAGTAGAACTCCTCTGGATGTCTACACAGGGTAATCTTTGCTCAATTCGCAATTGTATGCAGCCTCCAGAGAGTGAAGGATGTCTCTCAGGGTCTCGTCTTTCCATCCGAGCTCTTCTGCCTTCCTGTGTAATGCTGTTCTACTTGCAAACCTCCAAAATATGGAATCCAGCCCTTTGGGTGAAGAGCTCAATGTATATTGCAGTTCTAATAATGTACAGCAGACGGCACCCAAGGCTCTCTTTTGCAGTTCTTGTGCATTAGCATCTTTTGAGTGTCGACCATTTGGATGTCTGTGAACAAATCTGAGCTCCCTTGTCATAACCAGAAATACCTGATATAAATTCAACAAACAAATTCTTGAATTTTCACTATGCAAAGTACTGTGTTCAGCCCTAGGCATTCAGAGATTAAAAAGAGATTCCAACTGACTGTTAAATTGGGATACAGCATTTTATCCAAATAAGTGAAATAGAAAATATTTTTGAGAAGGTGAGATCACTAATTAACAAAAGCCTCCTTCGTGGAAGAGAAGGCACCTGAGCTGTCCTTCTTGTTGTTCTTGTTGTTGCTGTAAAGCCCACTGTAGTTGATTTGAATGATCACCTTACTCAGAATAATTTAGTCATTCAGTTACTCTTTGTACTATATTGTTGTCAACATATACAACATTCTTTGTTTTTTTCCTTTTCACTCTCCATTATTTTCTTCATGTTTTTCTAAAACCAACCTGCCTGTCATTTCTTACACCACAATAGTATTAAATCACAGTCTGAGCTGTACTTAAAATGAAGTCAGCAAGAATATATTAAGCTCTTACCATGGTGTCAGACATTGTGCTAAGAATGAAGGATACAGAAAAAGGCAAACACTTGGTCCCTACCTTCAGGGAGTTTACATTCTAATGGAGGACACCATATATAAACAATTAGCTACACACACACACACACACACACACATACACAAAATATATATATGTATATATTGTATTTATACATATATTTGCGTATATATATAATTTGTGCATTGTCTATATGTATATATAATTTACATTCTAATGGAGGAGACAATACATAAACAATTAGCTATGTACAAAATATATACATGTATGTGTATATATATTTATGTATAAGTATATATATGTGTGTGTGTGTGTGTATGTGTATATATATGTAATAGTAGGGATTTGTAAAGGGACTGGTATTAAAAACTATAGAGACCCAGAAAGTCCTCCTGGAAGGTAGCATTTGAGTCAGGGAAACCAAGAGATAGAGGTAACTGGGTAGAATATTCCAGGTATTAAGAATAGCTAGTGGAAAAACAGAGAAATGGGAGATGGAATGTTCAAAATAAATATGCCAGTGTTGCTAGAACACAGAGCATGTTAGAGAAGACTACATTTTTAAAAGACTGGGAAAGTAGAAAAGTGTTAGTAATAACAACAGCTAGCATTTCTAGAGTACTTTGAAGATTTGCAAAGTACTTTGCATATACAATCTCAATTTATCCTCATAGTAATTGTCAGAGATAGATGCTATTTTTATCTCCAATTTACCAGTTGGGAAACTAAGGCAAAGAACAGTTAAGTGACTTGCCCAGGATCATACAACTAGTAAGTACACAGAGCTGGATTTGAACTCGGATCATCCTGACTCCAAGTTCAACATTCTCAACATTCAATCCATCCTGCGTCTAGATTATGAAGAATTTTGAGTGAGTTTCCACTTAATCCTGAAGGTAATAGGGAGGCAAAAGAGCTCATTGAGCATGAGAGGATATGGTCAGACTTACACTTTAGAAGCATCCTCTTGACAGCTGAGTGGGAGCAACTGAAGTAGGGATAAACTTGAGGTAGGGAGATCAAATTAGAAAGTGGTGGCAAGAAATTGAACTAGGTCTGTGGCTTTGTGACTGTAAGCAAAGAGACATAGGTTAAGAGATGCTATGAAGGTAGAAATGTCAAGATTTGGCATATATAAACATCAAAATATTAACATATACTAATATTTTGAATATATGAAGTGACTTGAGGGTTCTTGAAAGCACCCTTTTATTCAATGATCACTTCAATTTAATAGCACTGCCTGTTTAAGCTGATTGTTTAGTTAATCCATTGTATGGCCTTGATAAAAAAAAAATAGTAATATAGGATCAAGTACTTAAATATGGATTCATTTTTACAGTCAATAAATATTCATCAAATGCCAAATATTTATGATATACCAGGCCCTATGCAAAAGCACCAAGAATACAAAGAAAGGCAAAGGATGGTTCCTAAACTTGAGGAGCTCACAATCTAATGGGAAAAGACAATGTACAAAAATAAGCTGAAAAGAGGTGGAAGAAGGGGAGGGTATGTTGTATAAGGGATGGAGTGTGTTGGGGCAGAATAAAATACAAAGGGATATACATATTTGGCAAATAAAGAGATGGCTGACTTGGGTGCCATCTTGAAATGGAGGATCTAAGAAGAGTTCTTCACTCTCCACCCTCCATCCTCTCCACTCAAAGGGAGGGAAAGCTACCAGGTATAGAGAATAGATTCTGGGACTGATGTAATCTTAAAGTATGATGAAGTTCCTAAGAAACATGATAAAGTCTATTGTTGTTATATCACTTCAGTCATGTCTGATTCTTTTTGACCCCATTTGGTATAATCTTTGCAAAGATACTGGACTGGTTTGGTATTTCCTTTTCCAGCTCATTTTACAGATGAGGAAACTGAGGCAAACAAGATAAAGTGCCCAGGGTCATGTAGCTAGTAAGCATCTGAAGCTGGATTTGAACTCAGGAAGGTAAGTCTTCCTGATTCCAGGCTCAGCATTGTGTTGACTATGCCATCTACGTGCCCTGAAGAAGTCCAGAGAACTTGGATACAGGCAGATGCTGAATCCTATTCAGGTTTTCAGATGATGCAAACCTGAGAGGTTTAACTAACAAAAGTGTCTGACAGGCAATATCTGACTGGGTCCAGAAATATGAAATTCAAGGGGAATAAATGGAAAGTCTTACCTTGGGTTAAAAAATTCAACTTCTTAAGTACAAGATAGCAAAGGTGTACTTAGAAAGAGGTCTGGAAAATATCTGTGAGTTTTAATGAACTACATGACAAGTTAACAGTGTTATGTTGTTGCAAAAAAATAAAACAAACAAACAAACAAAAACCACAACTGAATGGTAACTTTGGCCATGTTGAGATACGTAGCTTCTAGCTAAAAGAACATTGCAGTTCTCTAAGTACTCTTCTGGTCAGACTCCATCTGGAGTAAATTGTCCTCTTCTGGACACTACAATTTAGGAAAAACAGAGATAAACTAACATCCTGACAGGACAACTAGAATGATAAAGGGCTGAGAGATCATTAAGGATCAGCCAAAGGAACTGGAAATATTTAGACTAAAGAAAGAATACTGAGTTTGAGGGAAGGGGAGGAAACATTAACTGTATCTTTGTATTTGAGTGAATACTGAAGGGATGAGGAATTAGCTTTAGATTATTTGACTTCATAATGCTGACTTAGAAGCAATGGGTGAGTATTGCAGAGACTTGATCTACACTTGATTAAAGTGTAATCTTTTAAACTTCCTAAAAATTAGAGCAAAAAAGTGAAATGGGTTAACATAGGAAGTAATGGAGTTTTTCCTCATCAGGTAATTCAAAGAAAAGCTGGATCACTATTTGATGGTTTTTAATGGGAATTATTTTCTGGGTTCTGAATTGAACTGGATAAACACTGAAGTCCCTTCCAATTCTGAAATTCTGTGATTCTATAATTGTTCGTGTGAATCCCAGGAGTCTCTCTGGAATGTGAATTCTATAGAGCATTGGAAGACAGGGGTGGGGAGCCCAGCACTTGTCCATGGTTGACTAGCATCATGTAGAGAAAATTTTATAATTACTCCACATTAATTTTGGCTTTGAACACAGTCTGAAAGTAAATTAGTTGCTCTAGATCATGTGACAAATTTGAACAACTCAGTATTATTCAGTGTGACAATAATTTTGTCTAGAAAAAGCCAAGCTTTAATTTGGAAATCAATCAAGTTCCTATGATGGCAGTAATATTTGGAGGGACAAGCTGAGGTTTGATGACATCAGAAGAAATATTTAAGAGTTATTTTATTCTTCAAAGACCTAAATTCATTTGAGGATTGTCTGCACTTTCTGCCTCATACCTTTTAAGCATCAAAACAAAAATCAGCAGAAAGTTATTTTAAGTTGAAATGGAAAGATTATTCTAATAGTCGCAAAGGTTAGGTCTTTGAAAAGCGTGTAGATCATTAGGTTGCAACTTGGCCTTGGAATCAGAAAAGCTACAGATTCAAATCTCAAAGACTTTTTAGCTGGGAAAAACATGTAGGTTCAGTCTCAATTTTCTTATCTGTAAAATGGAGAGAATAATAGCACCTATTTTCCAAAGTTTTTATAAGGACAAATGAGATAACAGTCATAAAGCACTTTGCAAACCTTATAATAACAATACCAGTATTGACTATTATTATACCAACTGCAAAAGTAAACACAGGAAGTCAGCTTCTTTCCACTCATATAAATAAAAAGATTATTTAAGGAAGAAACAGCATAAATATGAACAGCTATTGACCTGATCATCAAACTACTAGCTGAATCTAGTTTAAGGAATTAGGTCTTTTTGTTCCAGAAAAACAGGATATGAATGATAACATCCCAATTATAAATTGAGTTTGATGGTGGCCTGGCAACCATTCACAAGCATAGAAGAAAGGGTAGCGTCAGGGGAACTCCAGAGAGAAACTTAGCCAAATAGACAAGTGAGAACAGCTCCAGCCAGGATACATTTAGGCATTCTCTAACAAGACATATATTAATTGGGCTGCTAGGATGATGAAAAGTTGGCAGACCACTGACTCCAAAACATGGAGGGGAAATGGATGAAAATAAAGACATTGATTCTACCACTGTGTTTTAAAGGAATTTAAAGAGAGAAAGAAAGAAAAGAGAAAGGAAGGAAAGGAGGAAGGGAAGAAGAGAAGGAGAAAGGAAGAAAGAAAGGAAGGAAGGGAGGGAGGGAAACAGGGAGGGAAGAAAGAAGTAAGGGAGGGAGGGAGGGAACTATTTTAAGGATGGTAAGTTATTTCATTTGATTCCCATAACAGCACATGTAAATAGGAATTGGTCTCTCAAAAAGCAGGAAGCCCATTTCCCTCTAGATCTATGGTCTTGGATATTACATAAGAATACAATACAATTGCACCTTGATTAGACATTTCATTGTATACTAGGCACCTGAAATTCGAAAGATGAAAACCAAAATTCCTACCCTCAAAATAACTTGTATTCTAAAAATAGAATAGAAATTATTTCATTTTCCTTGGTTTTCATTCTTTCCCCCCACTTAAAACTCTTAAATGCTATTGTGGTTTTTGTTATTATCTTTATACATGAGGAAACTAAAGTCAGAGATTGCCACTTCCCAAGGACACTCAGGATTCAAACTCAGGCCCTCTCAGCCCAATACAGAGGACCTTCCAAATTAGCATCCCAATTGAATGACAATTCAATAAAATGAAGGAAAAAAGAGCACAGAGAAAGAGTCAGATTCATTAATGACCAAGGACATGTTCATCCTTTTACAAGGTTAAAATGTCATGTAAGAAAACAATAGAAATTTTAAATGGTAGAGATTTTCCCCCTTTATTCCTAACTAATCATTTTTGCCCTTTAATGAAGAGCACTTTGCCCACTGAAAAAATAAGCCCCTTAAAGACAGGGATTGTCTTCTTTGCTTAATTTTGTAGATCCAAGTCCAATCAAGTCAAGCCAACAAGCATTCACTAAGCATTCACCATATTGGAGATACTATGCTAAGCTTTGGCTTTGCAAAGAAATATTAAACAAAACAAAACCAATTCTTATTTCCCAAAAGCTCCCAGTCTAACAGGAGAGACAAGCTGCAAATAATTGTATAAACAAAAAATTATATAAAATCGTATAAACAAATAAATTGTCTAAATTGTATAAACAGTGTCAAGTGAATAGTTTCAGGAGGGTGGAACTGAAATTAAGAATAAAGAGTTATTGTAGAAGGTAGGACTGTAGTTGAGACTTGAAAAAAAAGAGTCAGAGATGAGAACGCAAAAATTTCCAGGCACAAGGATTGCCAGTAGAAGAGGCCATCAGGAATCTTCTTGACTTAGGTCTTCCCAATGGACTTTGAAGACTTTGGGGAAAAGAATGAGACTGATGACTTTGTCCAGCTCTGTCTCACTTACATCCATGTCATTGGCAAGTCAGAACCATCCCTCTCCAATGTCATTGTTCCTTTTCAAGGAAGGGTAGAAGAAGGGTAAACAACAACAGTGAACATTCTGGAGGCTTAGCACAGTGTCTGGCATATAATTAGTGCTTAATAAATTCATACTTTATCTACCCTAACTCATAGAATCACAGAATTTGAAATGGAAGAGACCTCAGCAGCCATCTTGTCTGACCTAATTATTTGTCAATCTCTCCACTCTATTTCTACTACCTTCTCCCTTCTCTCTTCAATTTTTATACTACTGTTTACCAAAAATTATACTTTCCAAAGCAGTGAGCCTGGACAAAACCACTAACCCCTTTAGCACTGATGAAAGATCCATATGGAACAAGTAGGTAGATGGTTCTCTAACCTGTTTCTCTCCATAATGTATACCATAATACTGGTAGCTTTTGGCCAACAGTGTTTCCCTAATTACCAAAGTCACAATCTTTATTGTGTAATGTTTATGTGTATTGTGTACATACAATTAAGTATGTAATTCTGTTGGACACAATGAAAATGATCAAAGGGAACAATATAAACCTGGACTCTGTCCTCTGAGAATTAACATCAAAGACAGACTCTCTTATTTTAGGAATAATGTTACTAACAACATGACAATGAAAGCAAATTTGGAACACATCTTTAAGGAATCTATAATTGTCCATCAAAGAGGAAATTTAACTAAAAACAAGTCCAGTTGAGACCCTAGCTTCTTAAAGTATGTCCTCTTCAAATAAAAGAAATGGAGCATATTTAGGAAGTGAAATGAGACAATAGAGATCTAGGCAACCAGAACTGATTTTCTAAGCCCTTCTGGGATAGATCATTCATTAAACTAATATAACTGATCCATTATCTTATTCTCCCCAATAAGTCATTAAATATAAGTCTTCCACAGTCCAATTGATTCTGGAATCAGAGGAGATGGGTTCAAATACTGGCTTGCTATATCCTAGCTGCATGATCCCTAGCAAATCATTTAACCTTGGGATCCTCAGTTTCCTAATCTATAAAATGAGGAGTAGGGGTAATCTCTACAGCTGGTTCCAATTCTAAATATATGGTTATAGATGATCCTCTTTTTTTAATGGAAAGAACTTGACCAGGAATGAGAAATCATGTCATCTAAGGATGACCTAAAAGAACTGGAAGTGTTTATTCTGGAAAATAATAGTGATAGCAGTAGTGATTAGGCTTTATGTTTGGGGAAGTACTTGAGATATTTCTTCTGATTTAAATCTTGCAACTATTCTGCAACATAGGTGCAAAGTTGGAGTACAAATTCAAGACTTTCTCCCTCCAAGTCCCAATATACTATCTGTTGGTCCACACTGTAGCCCCTAGGACAAAAGAAGCTTTGGGAGAGAAGACTATTGGGAGTGGTATGGACAGCATCATGATGACTCTTCTCAAGTATAAGGACTCCTATTTGGAAAAGGGATTAGATTGATTCTGGTTGCCCCAAAAGTCAGAGCAGATATCATTGGCTAGAAGGAATGGAAAGCAAATTTTGACTCTAGGTAAAAGGAAATTCTTCCAGATAATTAGAGTTATGCAAATATGGAATGGGCTGCCTTGGAAAGCAGAAAATTCTCTACTATTAAAGGAGTATGGTATCCTGGAAAGAATGTTGTCTCTAGAGTCAGAGACCATGGATTCAAACCCCACCTCAGTTTCTTACTGCTTATGATTTTACAGTGGATAGAATACTGGTTTGAACTCATCTTCATGAGTTGAAATCCAACATCAAACATTTACAAGCCATGTGACCCTAGGCAAGTCATTTACCCCTGTTTGCCTCAGTTTCCTCATATGTAAAATGAGTGGACAGGAAATTGGCAACTACTCCAATATTTTTGCCAAGAAAACACCAAATGGGGTTTTAAAGAGTGGATCATGACTGAACATCAACATGTGACCTCAAGTAAATCACTCCACACCATCATGGGCTTCAGTCTCCTGCCTACAGAAAGAAGGGATTGGCTAGATCATTTTTGAGGGCTCTCCTAGCTCTAAATCTGATTCAGAGTCTGTGAGATCACCTGAAAGGAAGAAGTAGGAGAAATTCTTCATTCAACTGAGTGACTTTATAGCTCAGTAATTCTGTGACTTAGTTATGTATCACAAGTAGACCGAGAACATTAATAATAATTTAAAAAAAAACAATTTGGGAAAATCTCAGATGTTGGATCACTCCCATCCTAAATTCCCTTCTATGCAGGAGACCCTGGTTAGATGTCTTGTGTCCATCTCAACCACAGATGGTCTAAAAGTAGTGACAGGAGGTATGTCCCTGGATCTAGTCCTGGTGCTAACACTAACTTCCTGTGTAACTGTAAATAAGTCACTTATGCTCAATGCAATGATCAATCCAGAGGATGAATAATGAGGCAAACTCTCCTCCTGACAGAAGTGACAAACTAAATATGCAGAACAAGGCACATACTTTTTCTGAGATGTCCAATATGGAAATATTATTTCACTATGCATAATTATTACAAAGATTTTCTTTTTCTTTCTTTTTTGGCAGAGAGATGAGAAGGTGAAAAGGAGAGAAAGTAACTTAATTTTTAAATATAATGTATAATTTAATTTTAAAAAATAAGTTCCAATTTTTCTGTCTCTGCTAGTTCATCTGTCAAATGAATATACTTACTTACCTCACCAAACTTTAGGTGAGATAATATGAGTTAATGTCTGTGGATTCCTTAACCAAACAGTACTTATTGAGAAATGGCATGCCCTCTGCATCGTAATATTGATAGTTGTTATATTGTGCTTTAAGATTTACAAAATGCTCTCTATATATTATCTCATTTTATCCTTAAAATAATCCTGCGAGGCTAGTGCTATTATTAACACTCATCTGACAAGCTAGAATTCTAAGGTTCACAGATATTAAGTGACTTAGTTAGACTCACTTAGTTGATAAAGAACTGAGACAAAATTCTAACCCAGTTCTTTCTGACCCTCACTCTTACTACATACTACAATTCCATTACTCCAAAACTTGGTGGGGAATAGAGATCAAGGGCCCACCTGTCATTTAATTAGAGAATCAAAATTAATACACAAGAAAAAGAAGGTAAAGAAGTGCATACTGAGGAGCTAAATTATATTATAGGTGAAGGCTGAGTGCCCAGGGTAGGAAAAATCAATGAGTGTCTGAAAAATAAATAATGCTATGGAGATGTAAGTTCTTGCTGTTCTGTTTTTGGATCTAAGCTTTCTGCTATGAATTCATCACAAAAGTAGGGGATTAATCATGTTGTTTTTATATTATTGCCATCACCTCATCTTACCCTACAGGCCAAAGTTATTAACTGCTACCCAAAGAATGTCTTTGCCTCATTCTTCTAACAACAAAAAAGGAATATCATTGTTACCTTCTCCTAATCCTTCTCATTCTGCCTGTCCTATCCAATTTCACAAATATGTCCTTACTGACTAATATATAGGATAGATTGTGCGAGGAGATTGAAGAGAGAGAGAAAGGGAATAAATGGGGAGAGTTGTGATAGTTATTATTATTAAGCCCTGTCCTATTCTTTGTGATTCCCTTTGGGGTTCCCTTGGCAAAGCTACTGGAGTAGTTTACCATTTCCTTCTCCAATTCATATGATATTGAGGAAATGGAGGTAATCAGGGTAAAGTGGCTTGCCCAAGGTCAAACAGCTAGTAAATTGTCTGAGGCTGGATTTGAACTTAGCTCTTCCCTACTCCAGCTCTGGCACACTATCCACTGCACCACCCAGTTGGAGATGGGGGTTACAAAGATGAAAACAGTTCCTTTTGGGGAATGTGTCAATCACAGAGATTAATAATGACAACTCACATTTCTAGACTTTAAAACTTTAAGATTTTAAACTTTAAGATCAACAAAACATGTGCTCCCCAAGAAGCTGCAGAGATAGAATAACATGCACAACAAAAGGGGAATAACAAAAAAGGAAAGTTTGGCTGGAGCACACGTGGAACAGAATAGTATGAAGTAAGCCTAGAGAAGTCCAGAATCATATTGTGGACATCTTTAAGGTCCAAATTGAGGAGCCTGTAATTTAGCAAAGAATTATTAAAGTGGAAAATGGAAAGAGGGCTTGGATTGGAGTCAGGAGAACCTGGGATTTAATCCATCTTCTGACATTTATTAAGAACTTCAGTTTCTGAAAACGGAAATAATAAAAATACCATCTTCACAATCAAATGATTGTATATGCATATGTATATATATATATACAAGATAATATATATATATATATATATATAGTTCTTTGCAAATCTTAATGTACTATAGAAATGTTCGCTATTATTTAGCTTCAAGACAACTATTGCTCAATGCAAGGACTGACCATGATTCCAGAGCCTAATAATGAGACAGCCTACCAATCTCCTGACTGAGAAGTTAAGCAATTATGCAGCATGGTGCACATTAAAAGAAAGTAAGAAGCAGGGGATGCAATGGTCTGACCTGTTCTTTAAGAAGATGAATTTGGCAATTTCATGGAAAATGAATTTAAGAAGGGAGAGTTTGCTGGCAGAGTTATCATTTAGAAGCCCATGCCTTTAGTCTTGATGAGAATGAAGGGTTGCCATAGGAGATTGGCCCCATGAATGGAAAGGGGAAGAAATTGTGGAAGATTAGAGTTTGGCAGGGAACAATCATTGATAGGTTGAATGGAGCACAATTATAGAGACAGGCTCAAAAGGGAATTTGGAATCAGGAATACTTGCTAAGGACAAATTGTGACCTATGGGTCACATGGCTAGGAAATATCTGAGTCAAGATTTGAACCCAGGAAAATAAATCTTCCTGATTCCAGGCTTAGCTGACCATGCCTTAACATATGGTTTAATATGTTCTCTATATCAAGGGCCTTGTGATGATGGAAAGAAAATATCTTAAACATCAGAGAAGAAAGGAGATTAGGAAAGGGCATGTTTATGTTAGTAAATATTTTTTGATCGTGGGGTCTTTGATGAAAGATGAGAGTCAAGGTGTATGAAAATTAGAGGAAAGTCATTAGCTTTGTCATAAGAGACAATTATTGCTGAGGAGTAGGGAGAGAGGAGGAAGAGAGAAGAAAGGAGAGGAAAAGAGAAGAGAAGAAAGGAGGGGAAGAGAGGGAAGAGAGAAAGAGATCAGAATATAAAGAAATGATCAACAGGGAAAAGTATTAAAAGGAATGGGAGGAGATGCACTCCAGGGTGCTAAAGTCGGGGGAGGAGGGATTGTTAGCCTCCACCTTTTATTCATTTTATTTTATTCATTTTCCCTTTTTGTGACACCTAGATATTAAGAAATCCTTGATGCCTATAATTTTCTAGGCCTGAGAATGCTAAAAATAATACCCAAGGAATTAAACATCAGAGATTTATAAAGTCTAAATTCCTTAGCTTGGCATTTTAAGACGCTACAAAATCATTTCTTTTAACCTGCTCTTACACTACTTCTATTCATATATTTGCTTCAGCTAAATTTGTATGTTTCCTGTTCCCCAAATAATCCACATTCTCGGACCTCTCTGCCTTTGTTCATGCTCACATTCATGCCCAGAATGCCCATCTTTCCAACATCCCCATCTCTACTTGTTGAAATCTTATCCATCTTCCAATGAGGGATACCCTCCCCTATTCCCTGACCTTTACCATCTCAGAACCTATTTTGGATACCCATGAGGAGGAATTCTCCCTTCTTGCCTTTTCCTATCATCCATATCCCCAGCAGAACCATCCTGGATGCTCCATAGTGAGAAAACCTGCCACTATCACTCTATCAGTGTTTGATTTCTCACATATCTTGAATGATTTAAGTCAACCATTGGACTCCTATTGACATAGAAGACCCTAGGTTTTAAAATCTGTCCTGCCATTGCCTCTGAAATTCCTCCTAGTCTTACCTGTCTCTATGTCCCCAGACCTCCAACACTGTAATCTAACTTACTAGTGTGACCCAAGTCAGCTAGGCAATACAGTGGGTCTAGAACCATGAAAACTTGAGTTCAACTCCAACTTTAGATACTTGCTAGCTCTGTCTCCCTGGACAAGACACTTCATCCTATTTTGCCTCAGTTTCCTCATCTGTAAAATGAGATGGAGAAGGAAATGGCAAATCACTCCAACATCTTCGCCCCCAAAAAAACCCCACTGAATCAAACCGGGTCATAAAGAGGGGATATGACTGAAAAATGATTAAACAACAACAGCAATAATGTGACCCAAGGACTCCTGGGTTTTGTTATCCATTCTGCGACTAAACCCTTAAGATGTCTAGGGCTTTCCATCCTCTCTTTTTATTTCATGAGTTTTCTCCCTTAACAAAGCGTGAAATTCTTGGGAGCAACTTTTCTAGTTTGGCCCTAGTGCTTAACACAGTGCTTAATAAATGTTTTTTTTTTCATTCAGTCATTCATTCTTCAAGATCCAATTTAAATACCCTCATGAAGTTTTCCAAAGTTCTTCCATTTATTTACCCTTTTAACAAATATTCATTAAGCACAAACTATGTGCAAGGCTCTGGTCAAAGGATGTCATTTATTCTCTTAAAAAGTTGATAATTTAATAAGAGAAGGAAATGATATGTGATACAAAGAATTACATAATAAGTAGAAGAGTGTAGAGGGCCGAAAACTCTGAAAAGGTGTGCTTGAATCAGACAGCAGAGCATTTAAGGATATTGGATGTGAGATAATGGCTCTATATGTATATACTTCGATGCTATGGGAATATGATGGCTCTCCTCATGATTGGGGCCTGCTGAATGGGTGGCAGTGAGGTAATTGTAGGCAAAGATTGGAGGGCTGAGGGAGAGAGGTCAGTCTCACTTAGTTGCAGAAAGAGAAGGAGAGAGACTGGAGAATCCAGATTCCAGAATCCAGGATACATCTTTGGCAAGTCATGTGGCAGCTTGCCTGCCTCCTTCACTTCTCCCGCTAAAGACTACGAACTTTGATTTATCCTGACTCAGACTGATCCTGAGGATCCCCAGGGAGCTAGTCGACACATTGTAGGAGAGGATTAAGCGAAGATATAAAATAAATTTAAGGAGAGAGAGAGACTATCTTCAAGGGACAGGGGAAGGCCAGTGAAAACTTCCTGGAGAAGGTAACATCTGAGTTGAACTTTAAGGAAAGTAGGGAAAGAAAAACTTAGGTAGACAGAGGTGGGGGAATAAACCATTTACAGTAACAAGGAAGTTAGGCAGAAGGGAAGATTAGGCAGAAAAGGGTGTTTGTGAGAAAAAATAATGAATTCAGTTTTTGACATATCCAGGGGATATTCAGTTAAAGACGTCTATAAAATGGTTGGAGAGGTGAGATTGGTGGTTGATTAGGGATAGACCTGAGATAACCAAGTGCAATTGTATGGAGAAGAAGAAGAAAAAGTCTTAGGGGATACCTACTGTTAGTGGACACGGCATGGAGCAAAGGAGAGAGAAGAGAGGTCACATAGGAAGGAGGAGAATCAGGAGAGAACAGTGTCACAAATCCCCAAAGAGAGAACATCAAGGTGAAGAGGGGGATCAACAATATGAAAAGCTGCAGAGATATCAAGTGTGAGAACTAGAAAAAGGCCATTTAATTTGGCATTTATGAGATCATTAATAACATTAGAGAGAGCAGTTTCAGTTAAATGATGAGAATGAAAATCAGACTGCAAGGAATTGAGGAAAGGAAAGGATGTGGAAGCACCTATCATAGATAGTCTTCTCAACATGTTTAGCCACAAAAAGGAGACAAGCTATAGGATGATAAATAATGGGGATAGATAGGTCAGGTGAGGGGGTTTTGAGCATTAGGTAGATATGGACATATTTCTAGCAATAGGGAAACAATTAATAGGGAGTAATTGAATATTAGACAAATAGGGATAATAGAGAAGGTGATCGAGACAGGATACATTGGGATCATTTATGCATGGCAAGAAGAAAAGCCCTCTCTTCACAGAACAAAGGCTCAAGGCTGAGATGTGGCAGGGAAAGATCTTCTGTAGAATAAAGGGACCAGAGATTCAAGAAAAGACAACAATATGACATATAAAAACTTTGAGAGTCATAGTTTCTGGGTAACTAATCATTTTAAAAATCATACTAGTGTCTAATTAATAAAAAAAATCAGAGTCACATTCAAATACCAAAGATCCCTTATGGAACCCATTCAATGCTTATATGCCCTTGGAAAAGTGGGTATTTCTGAAGGTGACAACAAACTTTAACTAAGTAATGAAATAGTGAATATTATAATAAGAGGTGGGCTTATTCTAATAAGGGTCTGGGAGACAGGATTCTGATGACTCAGAATTGCTCAAAGTAATTTATCTATGCCCACATCACCCTATCTAAGGCAAAGAGGAAATTCACTTTTACCCAGACCTGTCTGAGTTAAACATAGTGGGTTAGAATCCATCAATTCACCTAAACTAAAATTTCTTTACCTTTTGGTCAGATATGAATTTTTGAGTTGGATCAGTTTCACCCTGAATAAGCTGATTTTTAAACTGATTTCTATATAATGAAAATGAAGAGGGAAAACCTTAGTCCTAATCCAATAACTGGATATTAATATAGGAAAGAAATAATTTCTCTCAACAAGTTAAGAGCTGAACATCTTCTGATTTCAGAAAAGCCTGGAGAGACTTACACAAACTGATGCTGAGTGAAATAAGCAGGATCAGGAGATCATTATATACTTCAACAACGATACTATATGATGATCAATTCTGATGGACCTGGCCATCTTCAGCAATGAGGTGAACCAGGTCAGTTCTAATGGAGCAGTAATGAACTGAACCAGCTACACCCAGCAAAAGAACTCTGGAGATGACTAAGAACTATTACATTGAATTCCCAAACCCTATATTTTTGCCCACCTGCATTTTTTGATTTCCTTCACAGGCTAATTGTACAATATTTCAGAGTCCAATTCTTTTTTGTACGCTAAAATAATGGTTTGGACGTGTATACTTATTTTGTATTTAATTTATACTTTAACATATTTAACATGTATTGGTCATCCTGCCATCTAGGAGAGTTGGTGGAGGGAAGGAGGGGAAAAATTGGAACAAAAGGTTGGCAGTTGTCAATGCTGTAAAATTACCCATGCATATAACTTGTAAATAAAAAGCTACTGAAATTTTTTTAAAAAGAGTTGAACATCTTCACCAGAGGGTCAAATTTGTGGGTGGGTGAAAAATATTTAATACAAAGGTGAAGACCTGGGAAATAGCTAAAGGATAAAAATATTAAAGGTCATGGCTATGACAGAGAAAGAAAAGGTTAAATCACAGCAGATCATGATGAGAGAAAGGAATTAATGAACATAAATGTAGAACCCTTATAGTTTATGGTAAATGCAAAGATAGTACCATCTCTAGGGTAAGGTAGAAGCATAGGTAATAGAAAATTAATAAATTGAAGAATTGGGGGATTTAGAGTATTTGAAGGAGTATGTATGTAGGTTGTAGTTTTCTAATAGGAGGATAAGAGTCAAGGAGGAAGGAAAAAGTGTGAGCCAGGCCAACCCAAGAAGAAAGGATGGTGTGTTGGAGATTGGTAGACAGCATGTAACAGAATTTTTGGTTGAGTGATACATGTACACCCAAATTAGGGAAAAAAAAAGAATGTCTAATGTAGGGATAATGTGTGAATGGAAAGGAGGCTAGCGATATGAGAGATTTAAGGTAGAATCAACAGGATTTGACCATTTATGGCACATGAGGGTGAAGAGACTTATGATTTAGATATTTATTGCACCATGCTTTACATTCTATTTCTTGAGGCCATATCTTTATTTTGCTTCAAGGTTGTTAATTCCTTGAGAACAGGGATTATATCTTACCTACATCTGTATTTCCTTCAGTACCCAGCAGAATTCTTTGCGTGTAGTAAATATGCATTCAAATTTGTTGAAGCATGAATGGAGAGAAAACAAATAAAGTAAAGTAAAATAAAAGTGCACAGCAGAGAATAAAAAAATAAAAGGAAGCACAGGAAAGCTGAGTTGCTTCGAAAACATGTACGATTTATTACATAGATTTTCACGAAGTGGAATTTTTAAATTTTATATTGAATCCTTTTATTTTCTGTTGTGTACATGGAAATGTTCTTTTTTCTTTTTTGTACATATATTTTAAATGAATTTTTAAAAAATAATAAACGGATACATGACTCATTAATCCTAGAACAATAAAATGAGTAATATCTAGTTCAAAAAAAAATCCCTAACAAACTGAAAACAAGTAAATGAAGGTGGAAAAAAAACCACTCTTGCTAAAAGCTTATGCCCACTCCAAGATAATTACTATTGATTTTATTGCCTTCCCTGGGAATTCAAATAGAGACATTTGTTGAATTCTATTATGGGCAAAGTAGGGTAAATAAGATTCAGTTACTTGCAGGAAAGCTTTATCTTAAATAATCCTTGCAAAGTATTGAATCTTCATGCTATTCATCCTAAAACAGGGAGGAAAATTCACTTGCCAGATGTCATACAAGAACTCTTTGATTAATAAGAATAAGAAATCATCCAAGTGTGGTTTCCCATTCCTCAGTGAAGGCCTTAGGAACTTTACCTCCTCCTCTATCTGCTTTTGAAGATGTCCCCTCCACCCCCACTAATTCAGAAGACACTTGGAGTAAAAATGCAAAAAAAAAAAAAAAATGATACCCCAGTCCTATCCCATATGCTCAGATAGCATTGAAGTTTATAACAACAAGGGTGATATCATTTTATTTGGCACTAGCTCTCCATAAATATCTTTCAGCATACTTCTCATCCTCCCTTTTGCCCCCCCATGAATATTTCTTCCATCAAGCTCTTGATCCCATGTGTTCCTTTAATTCTATTCTTTTTATGAGCATATAACTTCCTGCTTACCACTCCCTAACTCCCAGTTCCCTCCATCCCTTCTCTCTTCTGTGATAACCCCCACATACACCCACAAACATAGGCTCTCTTCTGAAATATTTCCTTTTGGCTACCTCTTGAGGAGAACTAAAGCCTTGAGATAATCTCAAAGAGCCAGTTTCAAAGTAAATTCCAAAGTGATCACCCTCATATTATGTGATCCAGCTTAAAGCAAGCAGAGATTGAGCCAAACGTCAGGCAGAACGGTATCAGTTCTGAGGAACTACCCCAAACATGTCTCAACCAAACGGGCCAGATATCAAGACTAATTAGTGGTTCCTAGCCAGCAATTTGTCATGTTTCAGCTGATCAAGGGGGCCACACGCCACAAACTGGTGAGACATATTGCAATACTCAAGGCAAACTTATCTGGGCAAAGCAAGATAGCCTGTGGAACTTCAAGGATGAGAGAGAAGAGGAAGTTAGGAGGAACTGTGATTCCGACTCCTTGAATCCCTAATGAATTTTTGAAATATGTTCCAGGAAATGTGCCAAAAATGAGCCTAAAATGTCACTCTAAGAAAACAAAACACGCTAGTTCTGTGTAGAGATATGGCAGTAGATGTTGGTTCAGGAACTGGTAGAGGAATAACATATGGAGTCTGGATATATACATCAAGCTCTAAGCCTTGCATAGACCCTCTCTGGGGTATGTAGTAGTAGTAGTAGTAGTAATAATAATAATAATAATAATAATAACTGCCATTGATGTAACACATCAAGATATATAAGCTTTACATATGTTATTTCACTTGGTTATATAGTTAATACTATACTTACTTGTCTTTCACAGGTTGTCATGGTCACTTATTAGACAGAATATTGATAATGAGCCTCTTTGCAATTATCTAAACCAAGTTAGCAGACCCAATCTATAGCTGGAAATATATGTGAAGCATTTTTACAACTGTTGAATCTCCCAGGGTTTAAACTCTACCATCATAACATTTAAAAACACAAAGTTTGTCAATGTACCACGCTCTTGCCAAACTAAGTTGGGAGGGCTTTTTCACCAGCAGGTTGACCACAGATGGGGAATTTTTTTGTTTTTGGCAACAATTACTAACTGAAGCATCTGCTAAGGAGGGGAGGAAGCACCCACACTGAGGAAATCATAGCTCTTTAAAGTGTCCAAGCATTCTTTATTTGATAATTTGTTGGGATCTATGAAATCAACATTATCACCAAACCATCCACTGTAAAGTTGAGCTTCAAACCCCATAATTGGTCCTGGGACCACTAGTGGCAGCTAAGATTTGATGCATGAGGTGCTACCTTTAAGAAATTGTACGCTTATCTTATATGGACATACACATACATACAAGCATACACGTACACACACACATGAATCCTTAAAAAAATAGACTCCTTAGATTTCACCCAGCACATTGAAGTGTATCTTTCTTCCAAAATAGTACCATTTGGAAGGCATTTAGGTTTGACCGTGGTCCATGTAGACAGCCTATTTTAAAACAAAACAAAAAATACAGAACAAAACTACAGGAGAAACAGCAGTCAGTCTATTAAGAGTGTAAATGCTCCATCTTGAATCTTCCCACTCCTTGTTTTTCTGAAGAATGTTTCCTTACTTTCTCCTTCCCTTCATCCTTTTTTCCTTCCTCCTCTCTTCCTTCCTTCCTTCCTGCCTGCCTGTCTGCCTGCCTGCCTTCCTTCTTGCCTTCTTTCTTTCCTTCCTTCCTTCTTTCCTTCCTTCCTTCCTTCCTTCCTTCCTTTCTTCTTTCCTTCCTGACTTCTTTCTTTCCTTCCTTCCTTCCTTCCTTTTTTCCTTCCTTCCTTCTTTTCTTCCTTCCTTTCTTCTTTCTTTCCTTTATTTGCAGAGAAGGGAACATAAAGGCCATGACCCATAGAAACTGTAATAAAGTTAAGGTAATCTTTGGAGCTGAATGTTGGGTGGGGAAGGAAGGGAGTTAAGTGATGCAGTGAACGGAGCACCGGCCTGGAGTCAGAAAGATTCATCTTCTTGAATTCTAAAGATATTGGGTTTCAGGATCATTATCTATAAACTTCCCACTCTAGCTATGTGAGAATCATATAATTGTTGCTTTCCAGGGTGGTTGGATTAGTTTATAAATCCACCAAAAATGCATTAATGTACCTGTTTTCTTGCACCCTCTCCAACATTTGTAATTTTCCTTTAATGTCCTTTTCCCAATCTGATGGGTATAAGTGATACCCCAGAGTTTTTTTTTTAGTTGCATTTCTTTCATTATTGGCAATTTAGAGATTTTTTTCATGATTCTTGATGGCTTTGATTTTTTCCTCTAAAAAAGTGCCTTTCATGATCTTTGACCATTTATCAATTAGAAAATGGCTTTATATTATATTTATTTTATTTTTCTATTCTATCTATAAATTTGATAGTCCTCTATAGATTGGAGAACTGAGACCTTTATCAAAATAACTTCCTGCAAAGATTTTTTTCTAGTCTCGTGTCTTTCTTCTAATTTTGGCCACATCAGTTTTGTTTGTGCAAAATCTCTTTAATTTTATATAATCAAAATTATCCCTTTTATCTCTTATGAATCTCTCTGCCTCTTTTGGTCATGAATTCTTCCCTTATCCATAAATCTGGTAGGCAATTTCTTCCAGGCTCTTCTAATTTGGTTATGATGCCATTCTTCATGTCTAAAGCAAGTACCCCTTTCAAAGTCTATCTTAGTATTGTCATTTGTCTTCTCAAAAAGGTGCCAGCTCAAATATCTATACTCAGAGGAAAGTTTTGTGTATAGCACTCTGAAGCAATCTCTCTTACATATATATATATATATATATATATATATGTAAGAGAGATTATATATATATATATGTAAGAGAGATATATATATATATTCTGGAGTCATAGTAACTATACATATATATATGTAAGAGAGATTATATATATATATATATATGTAAGATATATATATATATATATATATATATTCTGGAGTCATAGTAACTAACAAAATAAATAAAAATATTTATATAGTATTTACAACAACTCTGGGAGATAGGTGCTATTATTATCCCCATTTTACAGTTGTGAAAACAGACAGACAGAGGTTAAGTGACTTGATCATTAGGAAGTATCTGAGGCTAAATTTGAAATCTTCTTGAATAGAGGACCAGCACTCTAGCATACTACCAACTGCTTCTATTTATATGGCACTTTCAACACTGCGGAATTATAAACAGAGTTGTTCCAAAGAAAAAATATGAGAAGATATCTTCCTGGAATTCCTTTGTAGAGATTGGTGTGGGGATAGTAGCACATGGATGCGGAACATTGCACATATCAGTTTTATTCAATGTATTGATTAGTTTTTCAGATTTTTTAAAAATATTTTTTCTTTTATAAGGGATTGCTCTCTGAGAGGGATGAAGGGGAAAGGATGTGGGGAATCTAGATAATGCAAAAACAAAAGACACCAATCAATAACATTTTAAAATAGCATTTAAAATTTTGCAAAGTACTCTATACACATGATGTCACTGAGGCTTCCCAACCCTGTGAGGTAAGTAGGTACTTTCATTCTATAAATGAGGAGACAGAGGACCATGGGAGCTGACTTGCCCGCACAGCTAGTATAACTCAGAAATAAAACTAGAATCAGGTCTTCCTGCTTCTTAGATCAGCTTGTGCTTTCTTTCCCCTATGTACCATATTGCCTCTCCCATAGATTCCATCCTTTTTGCTCCAATTTTTTTCTCTTTCCATTGTGAACTAGCTATCAAAACCTTAAGAAATTGACTAACAATATTGTTTCAAAATCAGTCTTTGGCAAAAGACTGATTTAGGAAAACTGATTTATCCTGTTAAAAATATGTAATACTAAATAATGCAATGGACACAGCATTGGCTTTGGAACCAGAAAGATTCATCTTCTAGAGTTCAAATCCAGCCTCAGATACTTACTAGCTGCACAACCCTGGGCAAGTCACTTAACCTGTTTGCCTCAGTTTCCTAATCTGTAAAATGAGCCAGAGAAGGAAATGGTAAACAACTCCCAATATCTTTGCCAGGAAAACCCCAACAGGAGACACAAGGAGGATTCAGATTCAGCACGGCTACCCTAGGGCATTGATTTAAAAGATGAATGGAATAAGGGACCACACATTACCTGGCGTGAAAGTTGGCTTCTTCTCAAGAATTGTGTTATTAGGTGTTGTATATATATAGACAGCAGCCTTGAGGCTGAAATTGTTAATGTTTTTATTATTGTTTCCCAGCAATTTTTTTTAAAAGCCCAATTTCTAACGCCCAATTAGAGAGGCTCATTAGTCAGAAGCCAAGAACATGCTTATAAAATGTGAGCATTCTTGCAGTGGAGCCTCAATGAGGAGAGTGTCCACTATGGGTTTCTTTCATTTGCAAACTTGCTAATATTTTAATCAGGTTTAAAATTGTGACAGCTTGATCAAATTAATTTCATTTGCATCTTCCCACTTTTTCTGTCACTGTGGGAATAGCCCGTCAGAAATCACAGCCTATCAACATGGTAACCCTGAGATCCTCTTTTAAAAAATAAAATAAAAAAACACTTTCATCCTTGTGAAAAGGGTCCTCTTAGGAGACTGTTTGTCTGGTAAGCAAAAATGCAGTTTCCTCTTCTCCATCCATACCTCTGACTTTCCTAGAATGAGAAGCCTGGGAGCCAACATTCAAAGCCACGGAAATTAGCCATGACCCTCTCCTGTTGTTAGGAAGGAAGGGATTGGGTTCACTGAGTACAGCAAGGTAGAGGAAGTAGCCCGACTTTTCCCCATGAATTCAGCTCAAAAGAGGCATAGAATACCAACTTAGTGTGTGAAATCTTAGCACAGGAAGGTCAGGGAGCCAAGGGGAGTGACACCTGGGCCCAGATGATACAGAGCTCTCAGCTGACGATTAACTGAGATGTTGGGGAGAGAGCATCTGAATGAGAGGATGGTGTCTCAGAGTGACTTTGAGTCTATGAGTCATGGTTTAAAATGAAGGAATGATCAAGGCATGGTCAGGAATGGAGTATTCCTGACAAGAGCTGGTAAAAATAGTCATTTATATCATTGCAAATGGGGTTTACACTGAAAAAGAAGAGAATGAGAGAAAACTTTTCATATATCTACCAAGCTAGGTACCTTAAAATGAGGCTCTTAATCTGAGGTCCATGAGTTTGACATGGCAATGTGTGTGTGTGTGTGTGTGTGTATAATATACATATATAGGTTTATGTATATATACATATATATACATACACACATATATTCATATATATTTACACTTAAATATGGATATCTGTGCATGTGTGTATCTATATAATATAAATGTGTGTGTATAATTTTGTTAATGTAATTTCTTTTCTTTATAATCTTGTGTATTTTGTTTTATGCATTTAAAAATATTACTCTGAAAAGCGATGGATGTTTCACCAGATTGCCCCGGGAGTCCCTCTCACAAAAAAAAAAAAAAAAAAAAAAAAAAAAAATGTTGAGAATTCCGACTCTAGGGGTAGCTAGGTGGTTTAGATAGAACACCAGCCTTGAAGTCAAAAGGACCTGAATTCAAATTTGACCTCAGACACTTAACACTTCCTAGCTATGTGACCCTGGGCAAGTTACTTAACCCCAATTGCCTCAGCAAAAAATAATAATAATAATAATAATAATAATAAAATTCCTATTCTAGAAAGTAGCTACAACTATTTAGAATGATAGTAGTGATAATATCTAGCACTTACATAGCATTTTTAAGCTTATAAAGCGCTTTACATAAAAGATCACATTTTATCACAACAACCCCAAAATTACAATATCCATAAAAAGGAATTCTGTGTTAAAAAAAAAAAAAAAAAACTCTTGACCTTAGATGCAATAATCTGGAAAATCAGCTTTACATCACATCAGCATCAATTTTTTTCCAGTTTGACCTACAAGTGCTTTGAGGATGATCTGGCTTAGTTGGGACTCACATAGAGCTTTCAGAATTCATAGCTTCGCTGTGAGCTGGAAGGAAGCCTAAAGGATATCCAATCCAATTACCTCATTTTACAGATGAGGGAACTAAAACATGGAGAAGTTTAAAAAATGCTCTGCAGATCATAGATTGGGTCTATGGGCAGTCATAGAAGTCATTTCAGTTCATTCAAAATAGAAACATGAATTAAATATCACCTATGTACAAAACACTGTATTTGGTGCTAAAAATACAAAGATTTTAAAACAGCATTGAATCTGTATTCGAGGGAGCTTACAGATTTACAAAGAGAAATATCTCTCTCCTAACCTATCCTCCTCCTCTTCTCTTCTTTCTCTTCTTCTCTCTGTCTCTTTCTGTCTCTTTGCCTGTCTCTCTCTGTCACTATCTCCTCTGTCTCTGTCTCTTTCTCACATACACACATACTAATGATAAAATAGAAATTTTGATGCATGTGATAAAATAGAAATACCATATAAAATAGAAATTTGAGGTAGGAGTATAAAGTATAAAGGAGGGAGTACCTCAAATTAAGGCACCCTTTGGGTCAGAGGAGTTAGGTGATCTAATGAATAAATCACCAGGCCTGGAGTCAGCAAGATTCATCTTCTTGAAATCAAATCTTGCCTCTGATACTCACTAGCTGTGTGACCTTGAATAAGTCCCTTAATTCTCTTTGCCTTAGTTTCCTCATCTATAAAATGAACTGGAGAAGCAAAATGCAAACTACTTCAGTATATTTGCCAAGGAAACTCTTAATGGGGTCATAAAGACTCAGACATGACTGAAAAAAAAACACCTTTGGAGGTGGTCACAGGCTGTATTTTCCCAGAAAAAAATACCCAGTGGAATAAAAAATAAAAAAGGACATTGACACTGATAATGGCCATATCAGCTTCAAAAACTTCCCAAGAGAAATTTTTCTCTCTTTGGGAAGATTAATCTCTTTATTTAATTGTCCTATACCTTAATCACTGAGTGAAACACTAGTTTTAATGGTCTTCTTTCATTCTCTCTATTCTGCTTTGTGGAACAAAATATGGGATGACATGGAATGAGTCTTGGAATTAGAAGGAAGGGACTTGCTAGATTCCTGCCCCTCAAATTTTATGAGCTCCATAGAAGCTCCCTATGTATCCATCCTATTAGTGGGGTTTGGAGTTCAAAAACAAGCCAAGGATGGATCATATCTACTCCCTATAAATCATATTCCAAAGGGTCAAATGTTGGGCATTCTCCCACTTTGTTTCTTAAACTGATATTAAATTGGTCTATTTTCTTTTCTTTTTTCATCTATTTAATTAGCCACAATGAAGGGTCAAGTGAGATAATAGTTGTATGAAGTGCTTGGCACAATACCTAGAACATACTAAGTGTCATGTAAATGTTAGCTGCTATTATCATCATCACCATCATCATCATCATCATCATCATCAATGTTCACAAATCGTTTCTTTAAAGATCCATTCTAGAAAGTCCCCAATAATGGGAATCCAGTTAACTGACCTATAATTTTAGTCTCTATTCTCTTCCTTTGTAAAGAATCGGGACTTTTGTCCTCCAATCTCATAGTTCTTTTCCCAGTTTCCCTGATCCAGCTAGTTAATATCACTGACTCAGTCAATTAGTCAATAAGAATTCATTAAGCATTTTGCAATTTTTTTCCTTTCTTATAGGTATATGTGTAGAAACTATTTCAAGAAATACAGTGGTCACTGGACTCATTTTGTTCCAAGATATCCTTTTTTCTTTCCCTCTCTCTTCAGGATCCCTGTGTTCCAACCCAAGTTTCTATGCTCCAATCCATATAACTAAGGACTATTTTGGAGGTTCAACGTGGTTTTTCCTCTCTCAGTGAATGATAATAGAGTATGGAATTTTTCTGGGGTTTCCTTGTTATAACTTGGAACCCAGAGCCTTTTGTGTATTTTGCTCTTGGGAACTCCTTAAACCTGATGCTGTAGCTATCTTTCACAGGAAACAGATGGGATGCTCAGTGGGAGAGTGACTGAGCAGATGTGGGAAGCTATCTTCAGGTTGTGGAGGAGAAACTAAGGGCAGCCTGATGCTCCAGTCTAGGGAAACATAAGGCTACCTGTTTTCCCTACTTCTTTTTTTCTCTGCTTCCTACCCCACTTCTTAACTTCCAGAAAAAAAGGCAATTATTTTTCTTAGTGCAGTGCGAGTTCCCCATAATCCTGCACCCTTATCCAGGCTCATTGTTGAGTGCTTTGATTAACTATAGTCATGCAAATACAGTTTAAACCCCCATCAGCTGTATTTTCTGCCCATAAACCACAGACCATAAATTATAAAAGCATTCAATTGTATCAGAATAAATAATAGGGAAAATAGATCACTACAACCATCCTCAAAAATTTTTCCCTACACAAATGATAGGAAGTCTTCTTTGTAGTGTCCATTGACCTTTCTCTTCTTCAATTCACTACTCTACTCCCCCAACCTCTGCCAATATAAATTCCCTTGCTCATAATCACCATCAAGGTTAAGGCAAATAAATATTTTTATATGTCTGTCATGCTCCTACAGCACTAAGAGCTTGTGAGATATATTCCCTTGCCCCAATGTGGAAATCCATAACCCATAATATGATCATTCTCAGTTGAGTTGTTGTTTTAATCATGTCTGATTCTTCACGACCCTATTTGGGGTTTTCTTGGCAAAGATACTGGAATGATTTGCCATTTTTTTCTCCAGTCCATTTAACAGATGAGGAAACTGAGGCAAACAAAGTTAAATGACTTGTCCAGGCACAGTATCTGAAATCAAATTTGAATTCATGAAAAAAGTTTTCCTGACACCAGGACTAGCATTCTATCCACAGTATCACCTAACTGTCTCTCAGTTACACTAAGACAAATAAAAACTTTTCTATGCCTGTTTTGTCCCTGGTAACTAGCACTCAGTAAAATTAGATATCCTCAAAGAGATCCTTAACAACAATATGGGGGAGCAATGGAGATGGCAAACCTTTGCTCTATATTTCTGCCATTATGGAAAAAGTCCCCATTTTCTTTATCTTCGTATTTCAATATTCATGATGTCTGCTTAGCAAATATATTTGATAAAATATAATTCCCTCTCTCTTTATGCTGTATTGTTCCTCATAAGTTTTATGAGCATCTTTGTCTTGGAAGTATAACAGATCTTGTTTAAATCTCATGAAATTGTCTATTTTTATCCTGTCTCAGAATGATTACTTTTTTAAAAATCACATTATTACTTAATATCTTCAAGTTTATAATTCTTTTCCTTTTGACTCCTCACACTTTATTAATACCATGACTAGTGTTTTTGACTGTCATCTGTCAAGTCATAGCGAGAGTGTAATCGATGTGCTCCTCTCCCTCATCTTCATTCTCCCCGTTGTTATCATTACCATCCCACTATGAGTCTCCCTTACTTAAAATTTTCAAAGCTCACAGTGCATAACTATTCCTGAGGATCATCTCCACTAAATATTACTTAGCACACATTTAACTGCATATTTCATTCCAATGTATGCAATTTAATCAGTCTTCCTCGATCTTGCCATTTCCAATATAAGATAAATGATCATGACTAAAAATGCTGATTCCCGCAGATGTGTTTCCTTTACTCCTGCCCCTTCCACTACAGATGAATTGCAACCACCATTGAGGATTTTTGGTGACTGCTCTTCTTGAACAACAACGTGCTTTTTGGTCTTTATTAAAGCCGAAGCGGCACTCCCCGTTTTCCTTGTGCCTTCCGCTCTGGACTGATTAGCCCTTCCTTCCTTTGTAATAAGAACTTTATAGGCAGGAAAGATGGTGGCTTCCTGTTCCTGTTGAAGTGTTTATTATATTTAATTAACTCCTCAGAGTGGTTATTTTTCTGTTTTTATTAGCCAAGGCAATCTATGGTAAAACTCAGCTGTGGTCTTCCTTTAGCAGCAGCGAAGTTTAGAAAGCCTTGCCAGATATATGCTGAGGTTTGTGGTATAGGACCCTGTCCAAGAAAAAAAATGAATGGAGACCACCGGCATATTTCCCACAAACCACCCTACAGGTGCTTGTGGCTTATGAATGATCAAATATTGAAAAGAGAGTCATTCAAATCCCCATGGTGGAAATAGAAATTGAGGTAGGTAGACTGCTGCCAGTTTCTTTGCTTTCTTTAAACATTTGATATATTAAAAAAATAAAAATAAAAAAGACAGCTGTGTTTGCTCTGGAGGCAGCATGGTACAATGTAAAGTGCCCCAGATTTGGAGCCAGAAGACCTAGTCCAAATCCCAACTAGACCACTTGCTACCTGTCTGATCGTAGTCAAGTCATTATCTTCTCTGAGCTCAGTTTCCATTTTGGCAAAATGAAAGGCTTGGAATAGATGAATAATTTCTCTTCTGGATGTAACTCTAGGATCCTGTGAATGGTAAAATAAAAAAAAATTAAAATTAAGCACAGTGTCATGGCTGCTAATGCATGATAATCCCACAAAGGGCATGAGCTTTGTATTTGGGGACTATCTACTCCATGTTGCTGAAGCATAATTTTATGAAAAGTAGGCAGCTCCAGATGGCCCAGTTCCATCTCCTTATGTCTCTCAAGTGCTTCTCCACATGTAGAATACGCCCAAAGTGCCCTCTTTGAATCTAATCCAATTTAGCAAACCCTTAAGTGCCTATTACATGCATGGTACTATGCTAGATTTTATCGATAAAAGACAAAATGAAAAGCAATTCTTGACCTCAAGAAGGTGTTCTACTGACTCTTCACCTGTTTTGCAAGAGGCAGAATAAAATACCATTAGGAGATGAGAGCCACTGCCAAAGGCGTGCTGGTAAATGTTTAACAGGTCCTCAAAACAACAATGATGATGACAAAAATCAAACTAACAAATGTACCCATGACACACTTCTAAGTTTAACCCGCAATGTTAACATTTCCTCTGTCCCTTAAATCGGGACAGTCAGGCCCTAATTTGTAATATTTGTGGATTTTTGAGCTATAAAGGCTTACAATAAAAATTTAATAATCAATTATCATGAGCCAGTATGGGCTGACTCTGACATGCTGCTGGGACCACTCACTATTCTGCTCCTTGGCAATTTATGTCAAGAGAATCTGAGCACCCCCAGCCATCCTTCTCCTTTAGGCTTTGGATTCCATTAGAATCTCTGAACTACTTCTCCGGGGAATTGGGGGTTCTGTTTGGATAGAATGAAACCTGTAGATTTTTTTTGATTTGGTAGATAGAGAAAATGAGAAATAGAAGCACTTCCACACCACTCCCATTCTATTGGGCTTTCCCAGACTTTAGAAACTGTCTCTTGACTTAGATTTGCCTTTTTCTCCTTTTTCTTAAATATGTCCATGAACTAGAGACAATTTCTATGGTCCAATCTGATGCAATTTGCCTCAGATCATAGTTCAACATGTTGTTTATTGGAAAGAGAGACAAGTTACTTTACCCAGCCCTCCCTCACTCAAATCTAATTCACTTGCATGTCATAGACATCCTCCCTGATGTCATAGTCTTCATATCTCAATTTAATAATTTCACTATTCTATGTACAACTTCTCTTCATCTGAGTGGGATCTCTGATTTCCATGTCACCACCTTTTCTCCTGACTTTTTCAAATTTCAGTGATGATTTTTATAATTTTTATAACTGGGTAAGTTTATTCCTATGAATGCCTCTTCAAGGTGTAGCCAAATTAGAAATGTTTTGTGAAGTCTAGAGTTGAGACCTAAGTATCAGCTTTTGTTTTCCTAATTAATTATCCTCAATGTAATCCAATAATATGTTGGCTCTCACTTTAAGAGAAAACTACCTAATCTCTCTGTAAATAGTTTTGCAAAACATAGGTTTCTTTTTCCTTTTTAAAGAAAACATAATTTTTGGATCTTAAACCCTTGATTCTTTTGGCATGAACAAGTATTTGCATATAAGTACACATATTAAAAAGTATTGGTATATAAATTTACATATTAACAAATATTTGCATATATTTTATCTCCATGAAAACCTCCTCTGAGTATCATGAAAAGAATAAAAAGTTGATTGCATATATATTCATGGATTTGTTTTATAAAAATGCCATGAAATCCAGGCCTTTCTCAATAGTTTGTCATTCTAGGATTACCAAGCAATTTGTACTAATCAATAGATTGACAAATATTAGAGTACCAGCTGTACATGCAAGAAATATAATGGCATAGCCCTCAAGAAGTTTGAAAACTAGGCTTATAGCATCTAGAATTAGAAGTCATTTTTGAAGTTATCTAGAATCTAGTATACTATATCTAGTATATTTATCTGTATAGAGATAAGGAGAATAAACCTAGAATGAAACCCAAGATCATACAAGTGTCTGGGATTTGAACCCAATACTTCTGAGGCTACAGCCAATGTTCTTGCTATCATAATCCATTATCACATTATGCCTATTAGTGGCTGATAAATATATGTGTGTATGTGTATATACACACACATAAATATGAACACATGTATACATATTCCCATATCCATACATATATACACACAGACACACACAGACACACACACACACACATACACATACACTGAGGAGCACATAACATATACCAATTTAGTATATCTGCTTAATATATACTTATTGAACTGTCAAATTGGAAGAAATCATTATAAAATGAATTGTGGCCAAGGAAAGAGGCTTTGGGGAGGAAATAAGTTTGAGCTGGGAAATATAACTAACATAAGAAAATAAGGAAAAAAAGAAAGAAGGCATGGTAGGCAGGATATAAGTATTACCAAGAGTGTAAAAACAGCAGGTTGTAGAGGAAACAGTGGGTAGACTAGTCTGTTTAGAGAACAGTGTTCCTAAATTAAGATACTGTTCTCCCATGCTTTGAGGTAAGCAAAAAAAAAAAAAACTGGTATTTTTTATTATTGACCAATATATGTATATCAAATAAGGAAACTAGTCCAGATGAACTGATGATTTGGCCATTTGGTTCTTGCCCTAAATTCATTTGTATATCACGCAAAAGGAATCATGGATTTAAAGTCGAGTTTATAACCTCAACCTCTTCTCATCTCTTCATTTTTTAAAAGCAGAATTACAAAAAGTAGATTTTGGAGACATAATCTGGGGGGAGTTACAATTTAAATAGGAGTTATCAGGCCTTCTAACTTTAAGTCAAATAGTTATTTGGGACTTAGCTATCTTACTCAGCATCAGAAATAAGGCAATTAAAAAAGAATACATTTAATGTTAGCCTGTGTATTCTGTCAACCTTTGTTGATTTTCCGATTAGATACCATAAGTCTTCAACTATGCACTAAGAAAATGATAGTCTGCCCTTGTCAGGCAGAAATTTTCTAGTGGAGAGTAGTTTAATGACCAAGCCAGCAGAGACACCCAGCAGAGGCAGCAGAATCATCAGCAAATGTGAGAAATAAGCATATAATATTACCAGAGAACAGTGACATCTCTATAGAGCTAGAGGCTCAAATAGCCTGAATCACATGTTTAAGTGAAATAATGGAAGATTTTAACTCAAAATCTCCAGATGAAAAAATGAAAATAAAAATCCTTACCTCAATGAAAAACTACATGAAAGAATTAACTATCAGTAAGAAGAAAATGCAAAAATAACTTAGTAGAGGAAAAGAATAACAGATGGTGAAAACAAATTTGAAAAGGACTTTTAGTTCAAAATATTACTGAAATAAAAAGAAAAGAGAAGGCAAAATCAGACAAATTCATCTACCTCAAAAATAAATCCTCAAAATAGTGATCTACCTCAATTTTAGAAAAAAAGGGGAAAAAATCTCATAACAACAAACAGTGTCAGAGAATCTTGGAAAAAGTAAAGGACGTAGATACTTTATTTGAATAAATAATTGAGACAGGAGACAAGATGGTAGAGAAAAGGCAAGGGCTCACTAGAGCTCTCCCAAATTCCCTTTAAATAATTTTAAAATTATGCCTCAAAGTTAATTCTTAAGTGGCAGAACAAACAAAAGGTCAGGGTGAAACAATTTTCCAATCCAAGGAGGTTGTTGGAGAATAGAGCAGAGTGCAGCACAACCCCAACCCAGGAAACCAGAAGCAAGCCTTGGCACTCTAGTCAGAAGAATTACAGGGGACTCTTTGTCAGCAGTAGAAACAGGATTTTGTTGCATTGCCCATTCTCTGCAAGAAGGAGTACTAGCACCTGTAGTCACAATATGACAAGGGCTTCTTTCCACAGTTCCAGTGTGGAAAAGAGTGCTTGTGGTTACTCACCGACTAGATCTCAGGCCAGGAGACTAATGACCATATCTCGCCTTTGATCATACCACTTTGAAAGAATTGAAAGGGACCCCCAGAATTAGTTCTGAAAACAAGCAGCACAAAATACCTGAACATGATCCAACCCTTGGAGCAGAACCCAACTTTAATGTACAGCTAAAAGTCAAGAAATACACTGGGGGAGGGAGAGAGGAGGGGAATGAGCAAACAACAACAGCAAAAAGAACCTGACAATAAAAAGTAATAATGAAGACAAGGAAAATCAAGATGCAAATCACAGAATAAAACAATAGAAAAAATGTAAATCAGTCACATATACACAAAATTTCCTGGAAAAGCTCAAAAAGGATTTTAAAAATTAAAGAGATAAAGGAAATTTTGAGAAAGGAAATGAGAGTGATGCAAGAAAAAGAGCTTTATAAAGAGCTACAAGAATCCAGCAAAGAAAAAAATTCCTTAAAAAGCAGATTTGACCAAATGGAAAAGAGGGTACCAGAGCTTACTGAAGAAAACAATACCTTAAAAATTCGAATTTTTTGTAGAAGTTAATACGACATCAAGAAACAACAAAATAAGATTAAAAGAATTTAAAATAGAAGAAAATATTAAACATTTTATTAGGCAAACAACTTGCTTGGAGATTGAAGAGAGATAATTTAAGAATTCTTACACTATCTGAAAGCCATGATGAAAAAAATTTAATGACCCTAGACAACTTCTTTTAAGAAATTATCAAGAAACACTGCCCTTACAGCCTAGAAACAGAAGGTAAAATGAAAATTGAAAGAATATTCAAACCACCTTCTAAAAGAAATACCAAAATGAAAACTCACAAAAATAGAATAGCCAAATACCAGAGTTTCCAGATCAAGGAGGAAATATTGCAGGCAATCAGAAACAATTCTAATACCATGGAGTCACAGTTAGGCTAACACAAAATATAGCAGTTTCTCCATTAGAGAATAAAAGAGATGATGTGACAGTCCAGAGAACAAAGTTACTGAGATTACAACCAAGAATCACCTACTCTCAAAATAATTCTTCAGGGGGAAAAAGTGAATATTTAATGAAATAGAGAATTTTCAAACAATCCTGATGAAAAAACCAGAGATGAAAAGAAAATTCAACTTTCAAATACAAAACTCAAAGGAAGATTTAAAAAGTAAATATGGAAGAGAAAACCTAAGGAATTTTAAAACTGTTTACATTCCTACATGGTAAATTGATGCTTATAATTATAATATAATGTTATTATTAAGGCAGTTAGAAAGAATAAACATAGATATAAGTGCAAATCGACTACAATGACTTGATTTCAAAAAAAGTAAAGGTATGAGAAAGAGAGAAGAAGAATGTAGCAAAGTATCTCACATGAAACAGGTACAAAAGGAAGAGCTTTTACTGTGAATGGTAAGATGGGGAGAGGGATGGTGAGCAGTGCTTGAACCTTGCTCTCTTTGGAATTGGCTCAAAGAGGGAATAACATACATTCAATTAGCCATAGGGAATTGACCTATAGGGAAGTAGGAGGGAATTCACAGTAATCATAACTGTGAAGGCTCACTGGATGAACTAAACTATAAAACAGAAACAGATATAATAGTGAATTAAAAACCAGAAGTCAACAATATGTTGTTTACAAGAAATACACTGAAATAAGGAGACACACAGAGTAAAGGTAAGAAGTTAGAACAGAATCTACCATGCTTCTGTTGAAGTAAAACAAACAAACACAGGAGAAGCAATTATGATTCCATGCAAAGCAAAAGCAAAAATAGATCTAATTAAAAGAGATAAACAGGGAAATTAAATTTTGCTAAAAAAAAAAAAGTACCATGAAAATAAAGTAATATCAATAGTAAACATATATGCACCAAACATATAGCATCCAAATTGTTAAAGCGACAGAAAAAGCTTTTTTTGCTAAAATACAACACTCATTCCTATTGAAAAATACAAGAAAGCATAGGAACAAAAAACAATTAGGGAAAATGTTAATTTTTCATGGGCAGATCAAGCGAATAATAAAAAGGATAATTTTACCAAAATTAAATTATTTATCCAGTGTCATATCAACCAAACTACCAAAAAGTTATTTTATAGAGCTAGAAAAATATATAGCAAAATTCTTCTGGAAAAACAAAAAGTCAAGGATATCAAGGGAATCAATGAAAAAAACGAAGGAAAAAGAACTGATATTACCAGATTTCAAACTATGTATATTCTAAAGTGGTAATCATGAAAATAAATCTGGTATTGGCTAAGAGGTAGAGAGGTAGATCTGTGGAATAGATTAGGTATGCAATATACAGAAATAAATGATCAAAGTAACCTCATGGTTGATAAACCCAAGATCCAGACTTGGGGGACAGAATTCATTATCTCACAAAAATTGCTGAGAAAATTGGAAAGCAGTTTGGAAGAAATTACTTATAAAACAACATCTCATACTGTGTATCAAGATAAGGTAAATATATGTATGGGATTTGAATATAAAGAGTGATATTGAAAGCAAATTAAGGGAGTATGGAATATTTTACTTGATAGATTTATGGAGAGGGAAAAAAGAGATAGAGAGCATTACCAAATGCAAAATGGATAATTTTGATTGTATAAAATTAAAAAGTTTGTTAGAAACAAAAATAATGCATTCAAAATTAGAAGGAAAGCACAAAATTGGAAGACATTTTTCACAGTAAACTTTTTTGATAAAGGCCTCATTTCTCAAATAGATAGAGAACTAAGTCAAATTAACAAAATTACAAGTTATCCCCCAATTGACAAATCAAAGTATATGAATAGGCAGTTTTCAATCAAAGAAATCAAAGCTATTTATGGTCAGATAAAAATGTTCTAAATCACTATTGATTAGAAAAAATACAAATTTAAACAGCTCTGAGGTACCACCTTAAACCTATCAGATTCACTAATATGACAGAAAAGAGAAATGATAACTGTTGGAGTAGCATGGAAAAATTAGTTCATTAATACACTATTGATGGAATTATGGAATGGCCCAATTGTTCTGAAGAGCAATTTGAAACTATGCCCAAAGTGCAATAAAACTGTACATTCCTTTTTGACCTAGCAATAGCACTACTACTATATTCCAGAGAGATCAAAGAAAAGGAGAAAAGGATGAATTAAATAAAAATATTTATAATAGTTCTTTTTGTACTGACAAACAATTGGATATTGAAAGGATGCTCATCAATTGAAGAATGGCTGAACAAATTGTGGTCTGTGGTTGTGATAAAATAATATTGTACTACAAACAAAACTAATGCAAACAAGATTAGAAGGGAAGCAACAAACTGGGAAAACATCCTCACAGTTAAAGGTTCTGATAAAGGCCTCATTTCCAAAATATATAGAGAATTGACTCTAATTTATAAGAAATCAAGCTATTCTCCAGTTGATAAATGGTCAAAGGAGATGAACAGACAATTTTCAGATGATGAAATTGAAACTATTTCTACTCATATGAAAGTGTTCCAAATCATTATTGATCAGAGAAATGCAAATTAAGACAACTCTGAGATACCACTACACACCTGTCAGATTGGCTAAGATGACAGGAAAAAGTAATGCTGAATGTTGGAGGGGATGCGGGAAAACTGGGACACTGATGCATTGTTGGTGGAATTGTGAATACATCCAGCCATTCTGGAGAGCAATTTGGAACTATGCTCAAAAAGTTATCCAACTGTGCATACCCTTTGATCCAGCAGTGTTTCTACTGGGCTTATACCCCAAAGAGATACTAAAGAAGGGAAAGGGACCTGTATGTGCCAAAATGTTTGTGGCAGCCCTGTTTGTAGTGGCCAGAAACTGGAAACTGAATGGATGCCCATCAATTGGAGAATGGCTGGGTAAATTGTGGTATATGAATGTTATGGAATGTTATTGTTCTGTAAAAAATGACCAGCAGGAGAAATATAGAGAGGGCTGGCGAGACTGACATGAACTGATGCTAAGTGAAATGAGCAGAACCAGGAGATCATTATATACCTCAACAACGATACTGTATGAGGATGTATTCTGATGGAAGTGGATTTCTTTGATAAAGAGACCTAACTCAGTTTCAATTGAGAAATGATGGGCAGAAGCAGCTACACCCAAAGAAAGAATACTGGGAAATGAATGTAAACTGCTTGCATTTTTGTTTTTCTTCCCGGGTTATTTCTACCTTCTGAATCCAATTTTCCCTGTGCAACAAGAGAACTGTTCGGTTCTGCAAACTTATATTGTATCTAGGATATACTGTAACCTATTTAACATGTAAAGGACTGCTTGCCCTCTAGGGGAGAGGGTTGAGGGGGGAGGGGAAAAATCGAAACAGAAGTGAGTGCAAGGGATAATGTTGTAAAAAAAATTACCCAGGCATGGGCTCTGTCAATAAAAAGTTATTTTTAAAAAAAGAATAAAAGAAGAGGAGGAGTGCAGGCACTGAATAACACTGAAAAAAAATAACATTGTACTATAAGAATTAATGAGCAATATGCTTTCAGAAAAATCTGGAAAGGTTTACATTAATTGATACAAAATAAAGTGAACAGAACCAGAACATCGTACGTAGTAAGAGTGATAGTGTATGATTATCAGCTTCAAATGACTTAGCTATTCTCAGCGATAAAATAATCCAAGATAATTCTGAACAGTTTATTAAAAATCAGATCCACCTCCAGAAAAAAAAAAAAACTAATGGATTCTGAATAAAAATTAAAACATACTTGCCCTTGATGAGCTTATATTGTATGTGAGAGGTAGAAGAAAAAAGGAAGTTTTAGTAGCATATTTTAGGTAATTTAGTAATAAGTTTTATGACAACTTCCCAAATCTCCAGGTGTTCAAATAACAGAAGCAAAAAAAAAAAAAAAACCTCTAAACCTTCAAACCTTCCTCTGAAACACTTTCTTTTTTTTCTGAAACACTTTCTGTTGAGGAGATATTAACTGCCTACTCATGTCTGTCTGTCCATCTCTGTCTCTCTTTCTCTCTGAAAGCTCATCTCTCCAGCTGGGTCTCTCCTCTAGGAGTTTGCCACTTTGATAAAATCTTCTGTCTTATTTTTTATTTATCCCTATCCACTGACTTCTCTGGCTTTGTAAGAAGCCAGAGATTTTATAAGGGAGAAAAAAGTGAAAAGGAAATGCATTCTAGAGGTGAGAGATGAATGACATATATGAGAAACAGAAGGTAGATCACTTTAACTAGAAGAGATGATGTGCAAAATGGAATAAGATCAAAAGTTCATAGTGATGGAGATTAGCTTGATAAACTTGGCAATGAATCAGTAAGGGGAAGGGAAGAAGAGGGAAAAGTCAAGAAGGACTAAAGTTTAAGAACCTAGATCAGGAGAAGGATGATGGGCAGCATCAACAAAACTGAGGAAGTTTGGAAGAAGGATGGATTAGGCAGAATATAATGAAATACTGTAAGTCTGAGATGTCCCAGAACACCCAAGTAGGGATATGCAATAGGCCATCAGTAATATGGGAATGGGGTTAAAGAGAGAAATTAGTACTTGATATAGAAATTCAGCAGTCGTTTGTATAAAAGTGATCATTGAACAAATGGCTGCTTGTGAAATCAGCAAAGGGAAGAGTATAAAGAAAGAAATTAAGAGAACCAGGAATAGAGTTTAGGGGACTTAGACATCCTTAATAGACAGGAGCAAGAGTAGGATCCTGCAAAGGAGTATTAGGATAAATGGTGGAACAAGTAGAGGAAGAAGCAAGAAGCAATGCTTGTAAAATGTTAATGGAAAGGGAGCCAGGAAGAAAGACATAATGAAATGAAATTAAGGAGAACAACTAACATTTATATAGCATTTATTACGTGCCAGGTACTTTGCCAAAAACTTTATAATTATAATAGCATTTGATACTCACAAAAATTCTGTGAGGTATTTGCCACCTTTTGGGGGTTTGACTGTGAAACAGGGAAGAGTTATAAGACAATGGTTTTAGATAATGGTGGGGTCAAATTGGAGCTTTTGAAACGATGGGGAGACTTAGGAATGACTGTATATGCCAGAGACAATGAATAAGGATAAACAGAAAATAAGACAGAAGATTTTATCAAAGCAGTAAACTCCTAGAGAGAGGAAGAATGAAACCAAGATCCAACTGGGGAGATGAGCCTTCAAAGAGAAAAAGAAACAGAGACAGAGACAGAGATAAAGACAGAGATAGAGAGACAGACATGAATAGGCAGTTATTATCTGCTCAACAGAAAGTGTTTCAGAGGCAGATTTGAAGGTTTAAAGTGTTTTGCTTCTGTTATTTGAACATCTGGAAATTTTGAAAATTGCTATAAAAGGTATTACTAAAACTTCCTTTTTCCTTCTAGTTTTCAAAGCTCTGCAATGATTTAAACATTCATTCCCCTTTTCCCCAAAGAAGTTTTAGTCTCTTCAGAAGAAAAATGTTCATTTTTCTTTCCTAAAAACACTCAGGTCTATACAAGGCAAGTGTATCCAAGTATACTATTTTCTGACCAAAGAAATATTTTTTCCATTTCATTTGGATTGTCTCCATGGCCTGTACTGAAATGGAACATGAGCAGAAGTTTGGAGGCGGAATGGGTTTGAAGGGAATATAATGAGTTCCATTATGGAAATATTGAGCCTGAGATGCCTCTTGACCTAACTGACTTAAAAGAATGAGTTTTGCTTGAAGGAAAGATGAGAAAAAGATGGGATAATTTTGAGCATGGAATATTACCACTTTACCAAGTTGTACTCAGATGTCCCATCCTGTTGGAGGAGTTGGAAGGTTTTCAAAGGCTATGTCAGTGAAGCACATATCCTGCCACTTTCCAACAATGTCGTTTGGATGTGTACACTTGTTTTAATTATTGAATGTTTGGGACTGAGTCTTTTCAGACAAACGATCTGGTAGTTGGCAGTTTGAGGGCAAAGTTTTGAATTGAAATCTTGCAGGCAAAAATTACACAGAATGAGGATCTATGATTGACATCAGTAGAGGAAGTATCCACAAATGATGAGGCCTTGGAGTCTTCAAAGCATCAGAATATGACCTTAAGGGAAAGGAAATAACAATAGTAGGTAAAACAAAAGGATATCTACCTTACTGGGAATGTGTCCCGAGAATATCAAAGACAGAAAGAAAGATGTCTTGTGAATATTGGGAGCAGCACCTTTATGATAGCAAAAAAAAAAAAAAAAAAAAAGCAGAAGCAAAATGGAAGCCTCATTATTGGGTGATAACCGAAGAAATTGTAGTATGTGAATGCTATAGAAAAGCATTTTGTCCTAAGAAACAACAAATACAAGAAATTCAGAGAAATTTGAGAAGACTTATGTGAAATGATACAGAATGAAGAAGCAAAGTCCAGAGAATAATACATGCAATAATAATATAAATGAAAACAAAGCTTTAAAAAAAGCAACCTTTTTTCTAATTAAATGTAAATGTAAATGTAAATGACAAATTTTGAAATTGGGAATTAAGGAAACAAGAATGCTGTCTTTTCCTGGGTAAAAATGTTGGGAAAAGGAGAGAGGAATAACTATGGATACACACTTATACTTAATCATACTCTATGCATGTTACTGATTCTGAACCCCTGTCAATCTTCATTCAAACCCTATTCTCCATCCCTCACCATCAGATTCCTTATTTCCCTCAACCCTTCCATTCCAGAGTCCCAACCAAACTCTGCCCACTCCTTCCAATGATTCCTGTGGAATGTTTGTGCCACAGACAAAAAATTTATCTTCATTTAAAGTCTTTTCCTCTCTCATTTCTTCCATCTTCTAGCAATCACTTAGAGCGAGATCTCCTCTTTAACCCCACCCTGATGAAACAAGTTCCTTAGTCACATTTATAATTACTGACTACATCCTCATTTATTCCTCTTAGTTCACAAGTTGAGATGGGGGAATTGGAATACTCCTTGATTTCCATTTCTACTTCCTGTTTCTTTTTCTATTTCTATCATTTTACTATTTTGAGGCCCATATAATCCACATCTACCTTTTAGTTAAAATCCTGGCAGCTGCTATTGGTAGACTTCCCTTATTTCTTCAAGGAGTTCAGTGTCTGGCTCATAATTACTTTTCCCTCCCCAACTCCTATTCTCATATAGGAAACTTCAACATACATATTACCCCCCCCACCTTAATCACCCCAACCATTCAGTTCTTCCACCTACTTTCTTCTCATAATCTATTCTTCCATCTCACTTCAGCCATAGCCAAGAATGATCATATCTTTGATCTTGTCATCATCTACATATGCCCCTCTTCTAAGCTCAAAAATTGGGAAATTCCCTTATCTGAATTTAATTATTAATGTCCTACCTCTCTCTCCATCTGCCTTCCCTTATCTAAGTCTACTTCTCATGCAAACCATGGTCTCTAATCTCTAAACCCCTCTCCTAGGCCATCATTACCCTTGCACTAGCTATTCTCTTTTCTATTTTTTGTACCCTCGGTAAAACAATTTCACTCTACATTGTCTTCTTCTCTTAAGTCCTTGGCTCCTTTATCACTTATTATCCTCTGCCACATTTCAGCCTAAGATCACTCATACCTTACACTGAATTCTGCCTTTGCTCCTGACACATGTACAACTAAATGAAACATTCTGATTGGATCCAGCACAAATTTTCCTCCATTAATCATTTTCTATTTATCCTGTCTAAAGTGTGTTTATACATATCTGTTTGCTCATTATCTCACCCATTATATTGTAAATTCCTTGATAGCAGTGATATTTTTTGTATCATTTTGGATCCCCAGCACTTAGCATATAGGAGATGCTTAAATGCTTACTTAATAAATACTTACAACAAGTATGTTGCATATGCTGGAAATGTGACAACTTTGTCAACTGGTTTTCTTTGTTTTTCTTTGTTACAAGGCTGGGTTCAATTATAGAGGGGCATAGTTTTTAAAAATGGAAGGATTCAATAAAGCAAAGAAGAAGAAGAACAAGAACAAAAACAAGAAGAAGAACAAGAACAAGAAGAACAAGAACAAGAACAAGAACAAGAACAAGAACAAGAACAAGAACAAGAACAAGAAGAACAAGAACAAGAACAAGAACAAGAACAAGAACAAGAACAAGAACAAGAACAAGAAGAACAAGAACAAGAACAAGAAGGACAAGAAGAAGAAGAAGAAGGGGGTGATATAGAAAAAGCATTTCTCTGCACCTAGAAAGATAACTCTAAATCATAATGCTAACAACAGTTTTACTGCTATTTCCGTTCCTTATCCTCAATCCTCTCTTTGCCTTCAGTCTTTTTTAAAATGCTCTGGTCTCCCCTTACTTGTTGCTCTCTCTTAGCTCTCAAGGAGAATGGAAACTATCACAAAAGACATTTCCAGAAGCCATAAGAATCATTGTTGTTGTGGTTGCATTGGGTCTGACTCTGTGACCCCATAGACCAGTGGTTCTCAAAACATGGTCTAGAGAATCCTGGGGATCTCTGAAACCCTTTTAGAGGGTCTACAAATTCAAAAATAGTTTTTATTTCCAATATGGTAAATGTCTATACATATAATCCAGATCAACAAAAACGCTTTGGAGAGATCCTCAATAATTTTTAATAGGATAAAGATACTGAAAACAAACATTTGAGAACACTGCCATAGACTATAATATGCCAGGCCCTTCTATCCTCAACCATCTCTCAAAGTCTGTCCATACTCATGATTATTGCTTTTATGATATTTTCTATACATCTCATTCTCTGCTGTCCCTTTCTCCTGTTGCCTTTGATCTTTTCCAATAAGTCTTATCTTCACATTATGAAGCTTTAGCTTCAGTATTTGCCCACGTCTTTGCTTTTCCTCCAAAAACAGACCCATCCTTGGTTATATTCCATGGGATAGCTCCTCTGTTACAGATGAATGAAAAAGCATTTGTTAAGCATTTACTGGGTACCAAACATTGTGCTAAGTCCTGAGGATACAAATTGACTACTATGTGCCAAATATTTTACAAGGCTTTCTCTGCCCCACAAGAAACGTATTCTGATGAAGGACATATTCAAGGCAAATCCACTCAAGACAAATAGTGTTCAAGAATGGACTCGATGATTTGAAACCCTAACGGGATGATGAACAGGGTCATAAGAGAGAAAAATGAAAAGCATTTATAAGCTGTCTGATTCTACTGTGTTCACTGGACTGAGCTCAATCTCATTAATTGAAATCAATTAAAGATGTATTTACTGAGCATCTATTATGTACTAGACTGGGCACTGTGGGAGATACAAAGTATTATAATTTATTCCTAACAGTTTGAAATATTATCCTTATAGATGCATTCATTTGGCTTAAAAGCACAGTCTATTAAAAATTATGTGATCCATGTCAAAGATAACACATTAAACTCACTTATTCATACCATAATGTATATTCAGATGTCTTCCCTCCTCGGTTTGACCTTGCTCAAACTAGGAAACCTAGGAAATGAATATTGGTGAGAGAAGAGATGAAAAAAGTATAGAACATTATTTTCCACAAAGTTGCATTCAGATGCCTCATCTTGATAGAGAATTGACCTGGAGTTCTAAAGGCTATGCTGATGGAAGATGACATCTGGTATTTTCCAACAAGCTGGAAAGAGTTAGAATATAAGTCTAATAATATATTACATGTTAGTTATCTGACCCTGGTTTCATTCACTGCAGTCATGTCTGACTTTTGGTGACCTCAATTAGGGATTTTCTTGGCAAAGATTTGCCATTTGCTTCTCATTTTCCAGATGAGGAAACTGAGGCAGAAAACCTCACCAACACTTAATCAAGAATTCAAGCAATTGCTGCTATGTGCCAAGTCATATGCAAAGATGAAAATGCAATAGACCCTACTCTCGAGATGCTTACATGCTACTAGTGGGAAATAACATGCACACAAATGAGTAAATACAAAATAGACCAAAAGGAAATAGAAAGTCATTTGGGTGTTAAGAGTGGGGAGAAACTGCTAGTAATTGGAATAATCAGGCAGGACCTTTTGCAAGAGGGTGTACTTGAATTTAGCCTGGAAGGTAGCAGCTACAGATTCCAAGAAAATGGAATTTGGGAAATAGTTTATATAAAAGGCTTGGAGGTGAGCAAAGTAATTTCATGCCCAGATAACCATCAAATAGGTCAGCTTGACTAGGATGAAAAATATATGTGAGTCTTAAGTTGGAGGAAGGGGAAAGGTAACTAGAAAAGTCATGAACAATCCTTCCAAAAGGATAATTTGGTGCCAGATTTTGAAGGACTTTATATACCTAAGAGAGATGACTGTATTTGATCCTAGAGGCAATAGAATAACCTCAGAATGTTTTTTTTACTCATAAAGACCATCAAATTAAAGCCTATACTTTCTCTAAAGCTTGTGATGATGTGTGTGGATTGAAGAAACACATGTACCAATTAAATCACAGTTTCTCCAAGAATTTTAAAAGGCCTCATTTTATCCAGTGGCCAATATGAGGGCCTTGCTATAACTGGTGGCAAAGGAGGAGAGAGAATGTGCAATGGGTGATGGTCATGTGGGGAAAGTAGGTCCTTAAAGGGGAAATGGGAAGATGCTGAAGACATAGTTCACCAACTTCACAGTTTTGCCCAAAGTGGATGAGAGATGGTGGAGGATAGATAGGTGAGTATTTGTTATAAATGAGTTTCAAAACTGAAGTTATTACCTAGAATCTTTTACCTGGGATAGATTGGATGGGGAAGGGAAGGAATGGTGCAAAGGAAAGCCTGACAGCAAGGTAAAATTAGCAGCACAGAAGTCAGCCTGACATCAGTGATTGCACTAAGAAAAGAAGCCAGGGCAGCCAGGTGGCACAGTAGTTGGAGCACCAGCCCTGAAGTCAGAAGGACCTGAGTTCAAATGTGATTTCAGACACTTAACACTTCTAGCTATCTGAACCTGGGCAAGTCACTTATCCCCAATTGCTTCAAGAGAAAAAAGGAAAAGAAAAGAGGGGGGGTCTCCTCCTGAATGCTTAATCTATGTCCAAGTACAGATTGAAGAAGAAGTCAGGCTTAGAAGAGAGGACCCCAGGGCATGGCACCATGGCACTCAGTGAAGGACCATAAAACAGAATACAGAAATAAAAATTGCTGTGAACAGGAAACCTTCCCCCTTCCATGTTGGCAAGCTGAGGTAAAACCCTTCTCTCCTTGGACTAGTTACAGCTCTTATGAACAGTGTTTACAAGCTCAAGTTTTGGCTTTTGATTTTCCAATTCTATTAGAAAATAATCCCAGGCACCCAGTACTATATACCTGAAATGCCTATCTCCTTACCCCTGCTTCACAGAATTGCCTTCTTCCTTCAAGATACAGTCCAAATGACACCTTCTATATGAAGCTTTTCCTGTCATACTCCCCAACAGCTGCTACCAACTCTCCCAAAATATTTTGAATTTATTTGTATTTTTCTTCATATTTCTTTTGTATTGTGTCGTTGTCTTTACATGGTATCTCATGCCAGTGCATAATCGATGCTTGTTGATCCATTGACTTTAAGACTCTATGCTAAACTCTTGCATTCTTCCAATAGTAACATTTTTTAATCTAAACTTCAGCAAAGTCTCCTGAACAAACAGAGCCAGAAATACCCGTGACACATTTCCTTAACTGTAAAATTCCTTTTTTAAACAAAGTACATGTTTACCACTGGGCACTCAAATGGGTAGTCAATGTCTCCAGAGGTTATCCCGGACAATTAAAATTCCACTACATTGGCATCAGCTTCAGGAAAGATTTCAATGGAGGAAATAATCTTTGGCTGAGAAACTATGATCTGGAGTCTCTGAAATCAAGGTCTCTGGAAAACTGCAGACAGGAAAGTTTGTGTATGGCATCACTCCTCTTGGCAAGACCCTCTGAAATTAAAATCAAATGCTGCCTCATCAGGCAAGTTCCAAGCCATTTCATAAAAGTACAGTCATAACTCAACTTTAGTCAAACAAAAGATTTAATGGGGCCTTAAGAAGAGTTCTAGAAAGAATAAGAAATTCCCCCTCCTTTTGTTCCTCAGAACACCCCCTCTCAAGTACAGATTATTATTTTTTTTCCTCCTTTAGTTACTGAGTAGGAGTTGAATACCTGAACATGAGGAAAGACATAGGACAATTTTGCATTCCAGAAAAGGAATAAAAGCAATTATCTAACCCATGCATAGTTCTGAGCCCATAATATGCAACTATATTTATTTCTATTATTTCATTCCTTAGTAATGGGGGGTCTGGAAGGTGAGAGGAAAATCCTTATGGAAATACTGGACAATGGAAAGAATGCTTGATTTGGATCCCAAGACCTCGCCTCAAATCCAAGTTCTGACTCTTACTGACTGTGATTTTAGGTATTTCGCCAAGCCTCAGCTTCCTCATCCATAAAAACAGGATCAGTTCAGATGACCTCTAAAATTTATGAATGCTATGATAAATAAAATGCAGATAAGTTTCTTTTTCTTTTCTACTATGTTTATGAAAATGTCCATCTTACTTGGGGCTTACTGTTTTAATTAGAGAGGGAGAAAAATTTGGAATTCAAAAAAATGTTTTTGATAATTTTATTTTTTATAATATGACTTTTTATTTTTCAAAATATATGCACAGTTAATTTTCAACATTCACCCTTGCAAAATGCTGTATTCCAAATTTTTCTCCCTCTCTCCCCTTTCCATCCTCCCCTAGAGAGCAAGTAATTCAATATAGATTAAACAAGTACAATTCTTTTAAATATATTTCCACATTTATCATTCTGTATAAGAAAAATCAGATCAAAAGGGAAAAAATGAAAAAGAGAAAAATAAAAAACAAGCAAGCAAACAATAACAACAAAAGAGGTCAAAAAACTATATTGTGATCCACATTCAGCCCCCATAGTCCTCTCTGGATACAGGTGGCTCTTTCCATCACATATTGGAACTGACCTGGAATTCAAAAGTTTTTTTAAATGAATGTTTTAAAAAATTGTCTTTACATGGACTTGGAAAAAATAAATTCTTTTTAAAAATTTTAAAGAGAATATCATTTCAAGAGAGCATGGTATGATAAAAAGATTAAAAAATTTTTTTTAAATTTAATTTTAAAAATCTTACCATTGGAAGAATGCAAGGGTTTAGCATAGAATAGAAAATAAACAAATATAGCTCAGAGGGAACCTGGTAAACTAAAGAGTATCTGGTCTTACCACTAACTTCTTAGGCATCCAGATAAATCATTTCCTCTCTCTCTATATGGCTCAGGGTTTCCAGTTGCAAAATGAGGTCATATTTTTTGACACTATATCTCACTAGGGCTATAGTAAGAGGGGAAGTGAATGCCCTTAAAACTGCTCATAGATCCATTAAAAAAAGTTGCCACATAAATGGATTCACTGTAATGATCATTATAGCATCCTCTCTGAGGATATGTGATTAAGGAGTATGTAATCTGTGACTTGAACATACCTAGGTATACTAAATACTTAAGGCTGTCCTCTGCCTTAAAAGCTGTAAAAGTAGATTTTCACTTGCCTGTAGGCAAAGGTATCACTTTTGTAGGCAAGTGTCCTATTTGTGGTATAAATTAAAATATAATACAGTGTAGATTATTTTTTTTAAAAAAAGCTTACCCCAATGTCGTTGAAAACCTTAGTCAAAAATAACTTAAAGTGGGGTAGTTATTTGGTGCAGTGGATAGAGCACCAACCCTGAAGTCAGGAGAACCTGAGTTCAAATCTGACCTCAGACACTTAACAGTTCCTAGCTGTGTGACCCTGGGCAAGTCACTTAACCTCAATTGCCTCAGCAAAATAATAACAATAATACTACTAATAATAATAATTTAGATTGTTTTTAATGAAGATTAAATGTCCGTTGAATAGCTGAAAGTGGCCAGTCATTTCAGTCATATCTGATTCTTCATGACTAGCACTAGCACTAGTAAGGCTTTGCTGACTCCTTTCTGGGGTTGCTCATACAACTTTGATGTCCACCTTCACCAAGGCTCCAAGTGGCTCCAAGAAGCTGTAGCATGATAAACTATCTTGACAGAGGAGCCAAAGTAGATTGGGGTCAATTGGTGGGCCTCAAGACTGTTGGTAAGTTTGAATATGTAGCCCAAGATTGTGAAGACTTCCCCCAGGAGATTGGTCAGAGGAGAATAATTTGTTCCAGTGGTCATAAAGTGACTGAAGAAGAAATGTGGAGCGCTCAGGGGTTGGTCAGACATCAAAGATGCCAAGGTCATCTACTGCATCTTAGGTCATCATTGGTCATCTGGAGTCTTGTCCTGCCACTGAACTTTGATTACTCGGAAAGAGAGATTGAGGCTGACAATTTTGGAGATAAAAGGACATGTTCAAGGGAGAGATTACAAAAATATGAACTAATTGAGGATTAAATAACTTAATCTCAAAAACGGATTAAAGAACAAATCATAGAAACAATGATTTCATTAAAAAGAATTGCAATCATGCAAGAGCATATCAAAATCTATAAAATACATGCAAAGCGGTGATCAGAGAAAACTTTATATCATCTAAATGCTTACATCAACAAAAGAGAAAGAGGAGACTAATGAACTGGGTATGCAATTAAAAAAAAACCTAGAAAAAACCTTAAAAACCCCAATTAAACATTCAGTTTTTCCTCCCTTAGTCAAAGTATACATTTGCAGACATCTGTAGCCTGGAATTCTCAATGAGAGCCATTTTAGAACACCCATATATAGAGGAAGGAGAAAATTTCAAGAAGAGAGAAGTGGGCTAGATAGTAAAAATGTCACAGAGATATTTTCTCTAGTGGGGAGAGAATTTTACCATTGAGTGAGTGAGTGAGAGAATTTCACCAATGGGTGAGTATGGAATCTAAAAGAGCTATTAGAGTTTTCCTTAAATGATTCTAAGAAATCAAATAATCAAGTGTTTATGTGTTGTAAAATGGACTACAAGCCAAAAGTCATTATATTCCTGGCATGTAGTAAGACCTTAAATGTTAAATGAATGAAATAAACCTTTGATTTTCAGCACATACACATGTACCTGAGGTGATAAAACATCGATCTTGAATATTAGTAGCTAAATATATGCTCTTTATAAAGATGATCAGGCAAGGATGGTGAAGAAATTACTGCAAAGTAACCTGTTTTGCAGCATGGATGAGAGTGAGACCATTATATTCCATGTATTTTATCTACATCAATTTATTTATTAGTTACCTTTGGGATTATTTGCTTAAATGATCACAGGTCTATCTATTGCCCAATCATTCTGTCTACATCTTTTTCCATTTCCCCTTTCAGGTCTAAATCTAAGATCCTAAGTAATTAGTATTTCATATGATTATACCAATTTACAGATGAGGAAACTGAGCCTTATGTGACCTGCCTAAAATTGCATAATAAATTGCAAGTTGGGGGAAGGGGAATTTTAATCTAGATCTTTTCTAGCTGCAGATTCAGTGTTCTTTTTATAAGATCCTTGTCCCCAAAATTCCACTCTTGATTTCTGCTAAGGAATGTAAAATGAAAGGAGGCCATCTTGAAAATTATCCCACTTTCTTTTGGATTTCCTTTAAAATTTCTTCTGGACCTTTAACGATGGGAGAGATGTTTAAGAGTTTAATCTTTTATTTTTTCCTCAAGATTAGAATTTTACTTCAACAAGAACTGTCAACATTCACTTTTCTCATGAAGATTTCCAGAAACCAAGGGATGCATTAGACAGTAATGATCAGATATAGGAATTTGAAGGATTTGTCCTGTAAAAATTCTGTGTCGATTCAGAGGCATTATGGTACCCTCCAGAAGGACTTTGTTTCAAATTCTACCTCTGATACTTAACTCTGCTGAACCTTAATTTCCTCATCTGTAAAATAAGATTAGCAGGACCTGCATTACCTGTTTCATAGGTTTTGTGTGAAGGAACAAATGAGATAATGTATATAAATAATACCTCTTCCAATACTAAGTGGCAGTTATTATATTGCTCTTTTCTCAAATCTCACTTTGATAATGACATAATCAGTAGTTAAGTACACTATGCTTAAACTAGGTAAGCCAGGGATCAAGGAAATACTCACTTTTTGCTTTTGTTTCACCATTGAGTTAAGGCTCAACCCTTTCTCCCTCCCCTCCCCACAAATGCACCATTTGCAATCATTATACCTCTGGGGCTGATAGTAACATATTAGGGCATTGTAGGTCCTATGCTGCCTAATTTTATTGCATTATGGCTGCATTTATAATTTGTCTATTGTAAGTTAACTGGGCAAGGGTCTTATTCCATCCTGTGCCTGGTAGGGTGACTACCATGTGTTTTGCTTCTTAGTTAATAAAATGATATTAATAATTGGTCCCTTCCAGCTCTTAATTTATGATTTCATGAACCCTTCTACTGACCTGGTTCTTGAAACAGAATGACTTCATTTGGGCATCTAACCTAGTTTTTGTTTTGGTTTGGTTTGGGTTTTTGCAGAGACAATTGGGATTAAGTGACTTGCCCAGGATCACACAGCTAGAAGGTGTTAAGTGTCTGAGACTACATTTAAACTCAGATTCTCCTGAATTCAGGACTGGTGCTCTATCCACTGCACCACCTAGCTGCCCCAATTTATCTTGTTTTTAATAAATTGTTACTACTCTAAATGGTATGTATTGACCCCAAAACCTTAGAAATATGGAGTCTGAGAAACTGATTTCAAATCCTATCTTCTCCAGTTATTTATGTGATCTTTTTTTGTCTCAGTTTCCTTATTTGTAAAATGAAATGGGTGGACTAGATGACCTTAAATCACATTCCCAAATCTCAATCTGTGAGTTTATATCCAGAAACTATTAGTCCTGGAAATGTCTTTTAAAGCTCCAACAACAAAAGTTCACTAATGCATTTAATGGCAGGTGCAAAAAGGATTAGAATTAGAATTCTATTGCCCGCTTTAATTTAAATTCATGTCTCTAATCTCTCTTGGGGACATTATAAAGGAGGTAAGGAAATGCAAAACAATATCCCGGTCTCCTCTCTAAGCGTTTAGTATCTAGATTAAAGGTCTTTAACTTTCTAACACTCTCTCTGTCTCTGTCTCTCATTCTCTGTGTGTTTCTCATTCTTTCTCTCTCTCTCTCTCTCTCTCTCTCTCTCTCTCTCTCTCTCTCTCTCTCTCTCTCTCTCTCTCTCTCTCTCTCTCTCTCTCTCTCTCTCTCTCTCTCTCTCCCTCCCTCCCTCCCTCCCCCCCCCCCCCTCTCTCCTCTGCCTTGGACTCCTATGAAAATCTACAACAGACTACAAAGGAAACTAGTTATATTGAAAACATAGATGTTGAATAATTCTAAAATACAGAAATATAAGCATAAAAATCAGATCCCGGATAACAACCTCTTGTTCAGCTGCAGCAAACTTTGTGTAACGGATAGGGGCTCGGAATGAAGAAGAGCGGGTTCAAATCCAGCCTCCTACTTTTACTAGCTGCTTGACTTTGGACACGTCGCTTCACCTATCTGTGGCCGTTGGGACTTAAAATGATGGAGGCTGGCCTTCATCACCTCCAAGACCCCTTTGGGGTCTCAGTCTTTGAACCCTGCTAGCTCAGAAATCCACAGCGAGTCCCGGCCACCTGTGGCCCGCGGCTCTATGTCTGCCAGCTGAAGGGGGGGAGGGAGCAGGGGCTCTCTTCACGCCCGAGCCTGTCCTCCCCCGGCCCGTCTCGGCCTCAGCCCCCTCCGCGCCTCTGGCCGGCAGGTGGCATCATGAGTCCAGTTCCCAGGCCGCGCCGGGGATGGGGGCGAGCCAGCCCGCGTGCGCGCCTGAGTGCGCAGGCTGGGGGGAGACGACCGGGCCAGGAAGGGGTTAAATAGTTGGTGGAGCCGCCGCCGCCGCCGCCGCGGCGGCGACTCTTTAGGGAAACCCAGCAGTGTGTGGAGGCGAGGGGCGCGAGCGAGCTAGCGGGCGGGCGAGCCCGTGGGATGCGGAGCCCGGGGGCCCGCGGCGGCGGCGGGAGGAGGAGGAGGGCGCACAATACCGCCGCGGGGAGCCCGAGCAGCAGCAGCGGCAGCCGCAGCAGCAGCAGGCAAGGCGGCGGCAGCAGCAGCGGCGGACGCAGCGGCCGCAGCATCCCGGGCCGGAGGCGCCCGATGCGGGCGGCGGGAGGAGCCGCAGCCCCAGCCGCAGCCCGAGCCCGAGCCGCCTCCATCCCAGCCGCCGCCGCCTCCTCTCCCCGGCCCGGTGCCTGCTGCGGCGGCGGGCGGCAATGAGCAGGTCCGCGGCGCTGCTGCTGCTGCTCTGCCTGCTGGGCTGCAACGTGTGGAAAGCGGTGACCAAGACCTTGCGGGAGCCCCGGGCTCAAGGTCGGTGCGGGGCCGGGGACCGGGGGGCGGGGGGCGCTTTGTGCAGGCGGAGAGACTGCGGAGGCGAGGCGGATGCCGCCCAGAAGGGGGAGGGTCTGGGGGCTTCATTGTGTTCGCTGCGGCGAGGGCCGGGGTGCCCCAGGGGCAGACGCTCCCGGCTGGGGGAAGGGAGGGAATAAAATGGGGAGGGGGGGAACCAGCTGCTGCTGTTGCCTGAATGGAGGGCTGGTTGCATTGATCCGTGTGCGTGCAGGCACACACAGAGCACACACAAGCACGCCCATCTATCCCTTCGTTGGGGTGATTGAGAGGAGAAGGGATCTCAGCTCCCTTTCCGTTCTGTCTCCCACCCCCACCCCCATGGTAGGCTTGGTGCCAGAAAGGTGGCCTGGGTATTAGTGGGATCGGGGAGGGGGGCGGGTAGTGGACGCCGGCCTCGGGCTCTTTTGTTGGGTGCGGGCAACTGGGAAGATTTGAGATTAGAAGGCTCGCTGCCTTTCAGCCCCCATCCCTCCAGGACTTCTTTTCTCTTTCCTGGGGAGTGCCAGGGCACACCCTTCGGCCCCGGCTCCTCCTGGGATCAGTTCTGTTCCCGTCCCGCGCACCCCCTCCCCCAGCCCCGGCGGCGGCGGCTGCTGCTGCTCCTGCTGCTGCTGCTGTAGGTCCTCCTGCTCTGTTGCACAGAATAAAGCGATCTGGCAGCTCTGGAAAGTTTCTAGGGTTTTTCCTTCCCCTGCTCATCTGGCATCTTTTCTGGACCCTCCGTGATTCCCTGGGAGATACAGGAATCGATATCCATCCCCCTCATTATCCTCCCCCCATTGGGAAAAAATGGGGGGAGGGAAGCCCTAACCAACTTTTAGAAATTTTAGCCTCTTTAAATTCTCTGCCTGTGGGTTCAAGCGGTTGCCTCAGTCAAATGACAAGCTCGTCTTTTGTTTTTAAGATAGCATTTCATTTGGAGAAATCCAGAAATCTTCTGCATGCCCTCTTTTAGAGGAGCCTAACCCAACTCTCCTGGGGCTGCCCTTTGAACAGAAAGTGTGGGTTGAGGCGAGGGCCGGAGTATCTCACTCTTCCCCAGCCCTCGGGACTGCTTGGCCCAGGGCCCCGGATCTCTCTTCCGGAGAAGCAGAGAATTTGTGCTCAGCAGAAACTCTTGGTGTCATTTCAACCTAGAAAAAGCACCTGTAAGTGGACAGGCCGCCCAGTCACCTCTCATTGAGAGGTGGGAGATACTCCACCCCCATTATTCCTGTTGGGAGATTGCATTTCTCCCTTTCCCTGTCTTCTCTGTGTGTGACAGGTCTTGGGGGAGGAAAAAAAGAGGAAAAGAAGGAGAGACAGACAGAAAAAGAGAGGCAGAGACTGAGTCACAAGAGAGAGCTCTGCTTTATTCAAGCCAGCTTTCTACAGCATTGCCTGGACTGAAGGTCTGAGAGCCTGTCCCTCCGATTTGTCACAGTGAGGCCCTGGATACAATCTGCTGGTGTTATGTTGTTACTAAAAGTGTGCAAGAGAGGCTGGCAATCTGAGCATGCTCTGTGTTACTTGTAGCAGCCTCTTGGTTTGATTTTTATCCACAGGTTATCAAATTAGGTTTCCACTTTAATAAGGTTAGGAATATATGGGGTGCAGGGAATTTGCTGGCAGATGAGATAGATTTAGAAGTGAAAGATGTCTTAGAGGTTATCCAGTTGGTTTAGCTTATAGCTGAGAAAATTGAGACCAGGAGATGCTAGGTAACTGGGCCTGAGTTACCCCAGTAGCCACAGAGGACTTTGACTTCAGGTTCTTCACCTACACTTGTAATGGCAGAACCTTATTTGATCTGTCAAGGATTCTGCTCACTGGAACTGTCTTTCACTGTGATTTTCATTACATGCATATATACATACATATATGTATATTATTATATGCATAAAATATAAGGACTTTAGATATATTTGTACTAATTGGTCTTTTACTAATTACCCAAAACCTTCCATTTTAAAGAACAAAGAAAATATTATTTTTTACATTTGAAACAAATGTAGAGAAACAAGTAGATAGGCAATTGATAGCAACTGATTAAAGAATGGTAACTGTTCTGTTGGGGTTTTATGAAGAATCCATTGTGAATTTCATCCTTGAATTAAGTCTAAACATTTCCGAGTTATTTCCTAGTAATCAGATTCCATATGTAACAAAGTGATCAGAAATTACATATTGCTGTAAAGTTCCCAAGATGATCTTGATGTAATAACTTTGTATATCTTCTGATATGATATGTGAACAGGGTGTGTAATACAGCTGTCTTGGAATCCCAGTGACTGAAGTGATCACACATTAGGAGCTATTACCTGAGCATGTTTTCATTTCTTTATTTCCCTATCTTTCCTTGTTTAGTGATTAAACACATAGTTACATCAGGAACTAGTGTCAAGATAAATGTTAAGCCATGGTGTCATTCTTTAAGGAAAGGGAATTTCCAGTTTCTCATCTTTTTGCTTATCCTTAATCTACCAACCAAATTGAAATGCTGTAATGGGAATGACAAAGTGTTTTAATGGAAGGATCATTGGAGTTTGGGGTCAGAAAATTAAGGTTCAAATCCTTGATCTTCCCATTACTACCCGCCTCATCTTGGCTGTCCACTTGACCTTCTTTGTTCCATGGTGCTTCATCAGAAAAATGAAGGAATTGGGGCACCTAGATGTGGAATTGGATAGAGCTCTGGCCCTGGAGTCAGGATACCAGAGTTCAAATCCCAGCTTAGACACTTAATACTTCTTATCCCTGTGACTCTTGGCAAGTCATTTAACCCTAATTGCCTTGCCAAATTAAAAAAAAATGAAGTAGACTAGAGACATTTCCAAGTCTCTTCTAGCTCTAAATCTATAGTCTTTGAAAATTGTTTTTGAACTAAATTTTTATAAAAGGAAACAAATATTCTTTTTAAAAAGGAAAATTGAAGCTAGCTCTTTCTATAATCCAATTTGCACTGCTTTTGTTTCTAAAACTAGTGTTTCTCTTACAATTGTTATCAGATACTTTTTCTTCAGCTCCCAAGAAGCATTGAGAATTGTTCTAAAAAGCTATTTAAAGGAAGACTTTGGATATCCTTGTAATATATTATATATAATTAGAATTATTGAAGATGAAAAGTGCATGTGGAACATCTTCTTTCAGTGAAAATGATGAACCTGGCCCATCTAAAGACACAACTCTTATAGGCTTATAAGCAAAGAGTATTTGTTTCAGGGGAACAATTGTTTTAGTCTTACATATTCTTGAGGAGATGTGTACATATGTATGGGTATACATACTCTGCTTGGTACAGACAGGGATAAAAAGAGCTTGATCTAGGACCTGAGACAGACTTGGAGACAGAAAGATAGATGAAAGGATAAGTAGGTGGGTGGGTAGATGTCAGGCTCTTAAGACATAAAATTACATTACAAGTGGGTCAGCATAAACTGATTCTGATTTGATAAAATGCATCACAGTTTCTCGAAGTCATTTTAGACAAATGTTTTTCAATTTTGTGGTAATTAAGTTGTTGATCCCAGGTTCCCAGCTACAGATTTTCTCAGAAGTGGAGTCCAATTTTGTTCTGTTTTGTGTTGGGTCATCAGAGCTGGAGGAGGAAGTAGTGAATTAATCTAACTTCATTTCACAAATATGGGAGTTGGGAGTCAGAGAAATAAGGTGATTTGCTACAGTTAAGTAGCAGATCTGAGATTCAAACTTGGATGTTTTGGCTCCAAACCCAGAGCCTTTTCCATTTCATTACATTCCCATAATTTGCTGTAAAGTTGGGGCATGCTTTACCTTTTTTTTTTTTTTTTTTTGAAGTTTCATCCAGGTGCTTTTGTCAGAAACACTCAAGAGATTTACTTTGGGCCAATCAGCTTTCAAATTATGTAAGTTCAGCATCTATGACCTTTTAAAATGGAGTCAGGACTCAATAGTCACTGAGATCCCTTCCAGCCCTTTCTCTAACATCCTGTGAAACATAACTACATCTCATTTATAGTTCCTTGACCTAAATCATATTGTGATGCTTAGGGTCAAGAGACTATATGTCGGATCATGATTGAGCTAGATAGGCTTTATACAGGTCAGATACTAAGAGTACATAATGAATATTTGGGATGAATTCTCTAAATTTGTGCATCTCACAATTTTTTAGAGGACTACAATTCTGCATTGCTCATAAATCACAGCTTCTTCCTTGATTCTGGCATGCCATGCAGGAGCAATCCTGTCTCTCCCATCTCGCAATTGATTCCAGAGTTCTTCAAAGAGACCTAGAGAGTATCCTTGTATCCATTCTCCTGACCTCCATGTGAGCATAAAATAGTTTTCCAGGCAAACGTAAGTTTAGCATTCAAACAATCGGAGTTTCATTTTGCAGTAGAGTTTGAATGCTTGGCAGTTCAGTTTGGAAAAAACACCTCACCTAGTCTCATATTCTAAGACTTTTATTTCTAACCTCTCCCTCAGGCCTTCTGTGCTTAGCTGGCTGGGTATATTGGAAGGATTTGGGTGTGGAGTGGAATACCTTTATGTATTTCTTCCTGAAAAATCATCATATTTCCCAAAGCCACAGGAGTAAGTACCTCCACAGGAGAGGCTGATAGACTGTGCAAATACATGCTGCATAATTTTCAAACCAAATTGTTCATTTGCCAGAGGGTCAGAGCTGGGCCTTAAGAACTAGCCACCAAAGTTGTGAACGAATCCAACCATTCTGGAAAGCAATCTGGAATTATGCTCAAAAAGTTATCAAACTGTGCATACCCTTTGATCCAGCAGTGTTTCTATTGGTCTTATACCCCAAACAGATACTAAAAAAAGGAAAGGGACCTGTATGTGCCAAAATGTTTGTGGCAGCCCTGTTTGTAGTGGCTAGAAACTGGAAAATGAATGGATGCCCATCAATTGGAGAATGGCTGGGTAAATTGTGGTATATGAATGTTATGGAATATTATTGTTCTGGAAGAAATGACCAACAGGATGAATACAGAGAGGCTTGGAGAGACCTACATGGACTGATGCTAAGTGAGATGAGCAGAACCAGGAGATCATTATACACTTCGACAACGATATTGTATGAGGATGTATTCTGATGGAAGTGGATTTCTATGACAAAGAGACCTAACTGAGTTTCAATGGATAAATGATGGACAGAAACAGCTACACCCAAAGAAGGAATACTGGGAAATGAATGTGAACTATTTGCATTTTTGATTTTCTTCCTGAGTTATTTTTACCTTCTGAATCCAATTCTCCCTGTGCAACAGGAGAACTGTTTGGTTCTGCAAATATGTGTTATATCTAAGATATACTGCAACATATTTAACATATATAGGACTGCTTGCCATCTTGGGGGGGGATGTGGAGGGAGGGAGGGGAAAAAAAACGAAACATAAGCGAGTGCAAGGGATAATGTTGTAAAAAATTACCCTGGCATGGATTCTGTCAATACAAAGTTATTATTAAATAAAATTAAATTAAAAATAAATTTAAAAAAAAAAAGAACTAGCCACCAAGATCTGTGTGATTTATAACTTAGTTTTGGTTAACTAATGAATAGAGATATTATTGTGATAGAGTATTGACTATTTTGTTCCCTCAGTAAAGTGAGAGTATTAGCCAACTCCTGGCATTTGGAGTGTTTTCCATGAATCTCATTTCTGAAAGTGGGGTTTGGGCTATCTTAATGAGAATTGTGGAATCACTTTATAAAGAATGTGCCAAGTCATATAAGATGCTTTGGGAATTACTTAACCTACTTTATTTGTGTTAAAGTTGTGTTAAAAATAACTAGCTAAATAAAACACCTGATATCACACTATAGGAAGGTGCAAGATTTGGAATTAACAGAGATATATATGCTAGGATTCCTCGCCATCCAGGTGAAAGAATTCCTCCCAAAGACATCAAGGTATCTGGGAATTTGGGAGAAAAGTCTGTTGCATGGCTTTAGGAATTAAATTTGTGTAATATTTACTTTTTTATATTTTCATTTTCTGTAATCAGGGAATCTAGTGAAGCTAAAATTATTATTAAGTAGAACGTCATGTCTTCTAAGGAATAATCTTTTAAAAGTGGACCTTCAGAATCATCATTTATGACCTTGAATTTGTCTTGTGATAGAACTCCCTGTTTCTAAATTTTTTGTTATCATTAGTAAATAAGTATTTGCCCTTTCCTTAGAATGTGATAGTTACCAATCAGAGGGCAGAAGTAGATGACAGTAAACTTTGGATTGCCAGACTACAAGCCCATATACATACATTTTCCAAGGAAATTTGGGTAATTTGCACAATCCAAAGTTTAAACTGGGATCAAAACTTGAACCAAAAGTTCATAGGTCTAGTAGGGATCATCTATGATAGATTCTATGATGGTGTCATAGATTTAGAACTAGAAGAAACTTTAGAAAGTCATCTAATCAGACCTATTCATTTTATACCTGAGAAAACTAAGACCCAGAGAAGTCAGTTTCTTTATTGGCTTATCCTCCATATTACAGTCCTTAACTCTAGGAATTTCCTTAGATTCTGTTCTTTGGTTCCATTCTCTTCTCCCTCTTCAATCTTACTGGGTATCCTCATTCTCTCCTGTGGGTTTAACTCTCATCTCTATGCAGGTGACTCTCAGATCTATTCATCAGCCCTAGGTTCTCTCCTCCGTTTGCGTCCGTACATCACTAATTGCCAGTTGGACCTTTTAAAATGAATTTCCCAAAGATGTCTTAAATTCCTATGTTCAAAACCAAAACCCATCTAAACTTTCCTCTCTTCCAAACTTAGCTGTCCAATACTCTACCATCCTTCCAGTCTTTGAGCATTTTCCTTGTTTCCATACTTTGCCATCTGACACATATTCAGTCAGTCATCAAATATCATTTTTACTTAACTTCTTATAACTGATCCCTTCTCTCTACTTACACAGTTGCCCTCACTCAAATCATCAAGTCTTCCCCTAGATTATTATAACAGTATCCTAAGTGGTTTTTTGCCTCATCTTTCTCCATTCTAGTTCTTCCCATACTTTGTTGTTGTTGAGTTGTGTCCAATTCTTTGTGATCCTGTGGATCTTATTACACATAAGGTTTTTCTTGACAAAGATCCTGTTTGGTTTGCCATTTCCTTCTCCTTCCTATACTGCTACCTTATCCTTCTTAAGCACAGATCTGACTGTGTAATGCCCTACCTCTCAACTCGATCAAATCCAGTGATTTTTCATTGCCTCTCCATAAACTCTTGTTTAGCTTTTAAAGACTTAGATAATCTGGTCTCTACTCACCTTTCCAGCTTCATTGGACATTGCTCTTCTTGCATTTTGTAATCCATCCACTGGTCCTTTCCTTGTTTCTCCCATGACACATCCATCTCCTGTCGCTCGACCTTGACTCTGGTCTTGCCCCATGCCTGGAATGCCTTCTTATAGAGAAGAAAACTCCTCTAATTTGTGCATGAATTATTTCTTACTCTGATAATGACTAACTTCTTTGAATAATTTGTGTTAATTCACTTAGTTTGCATTACTTATTTTTTATTTACACACATATATATAATGCTGCTTATTTATATATATATATTGTTTATCATTCATATGTACTTATCATATGCACATACATATATATATGTATATTATGTAAAAAAATGAAACCATTCCTATATGTAGTCTTCTCCAATAGAATGTAAGCTCTTTCCATGTAGGAATGGTTTCATTTTTTTGAATTTGCATTCCTACTATGTGTTTACTACATAATAGGTAATTAATGAAGACTTGCCGATCAATTGATTATTACCCAAGGTCATCCAGGTAAAATAGAATTTGAATCCATTCCTTGTAATTTCAGAGCCAGTGGCCTTTCCCTTCCACCCTGCTATTTTCTTGCAGAGTGATAAATTAATATTGTTGTAAAATGGATAAAAATACAGTTTAGCCAAGTTTTATAAAAGGATCACATGCTTCACACAGTGACTTAAGTACTTGGTATTGAGAAAGTATGACTCCAGCAGAACATGAAGCCAACAGCCTTGCTACATCAATTTGTAAATTCAGAATCAGCAGCCTTGTAAATAAAAAGGTTATCTTTTTTTATAAAATAGCAACTCCCAGAAAGGCAGCTGGTTCTTTTCTCTAGAAATTTTATAATATGGCATTCAATTATATGCGGCATACAGAGGGTGCTTCATAAATGTTCAGTGACAGGAATGAATAAATACTAGCTGAAGGATTCTAATCATGCAGTATAGTTATATTTGTCTTTAAGAAATTATCAGTCAAGAATAAAAACTTTTAAAAAAAACCACATTTCCCTTTTAGAAGTGGAGTCTCCCCCCACATTTCCCTGAAATAGCTAATTCACCTTTTGCATTTAAAATAATCCACCTCCCTCTCTGCTAGTTTCTTTCTCTTTCATCTGCTGACTCCTCTTCCTTCTCCTCCTTGCTGAGAGTGCTGCTCAAAATTCAACTCTCTTCCTTTTCTTGACTTGTAATACCTCAAGGAACTCAAGAGTTTTTTTCAGTTTCATCTTTTCTCTGGAAGAATGCCAGATCTATATAGAATCATGACATTTCTTAGTTAGAAGGGATTCATAAGATCACGGAGGCCCAGAAAAGGGGGTGGGGTGGGAGAGCAGTGATTTATCCAAAGTCAGTGACTTAGCTGCTGACTCAAAATTCGAGTTTAGGAACCTGAACCAACAAAGGTCAGTATTCTTTTTCTGTTATCTGAGTTTCTTGCCAGAGCTAACATCTAGGTAAGTCTTGCCAGCCAGGCCAGGATTCTTTTCATATTATCTGAGTTTCCAGGCGTGATCTGTTTCCTGAACACTGGTATCTTATCTTTGTAGATCAATGGAACAATTCACAAAGGTCCCCTGGTATCAAACTTAACTTACACAAAACTGAACTTCATCATCTGGAATTATTATATCCCACTCAGTGAGGTCCTATTTTTGACTTCCCTCTTTTTCTCAATAGTTTTATCATTCTACCAAGATTGTAAGACCTATGTATGAGTCATCAGAGCAACTGCACTGGAAAATCAGGAGGTCTGGTTCTCTTCCCACTACTGCCATGGGATAGATTTGAGACCTTGAGCAATTAAAAAGTAACTCAACAAGCACTTATTAAATGCCTACTATATACTTGACACTGGGAATAAAAGCGAAACAATCTCTGCTATCCAGAAGATTCCATTCTATAGAACAAATTTCTAAGTTTTCTCATTTGTAAAATGAAGGGGCTAAGATAGAAAAAATTTAGGGTTCCTCCAAACTCTAAATGATGGGATCTTACTGTTGTTCAGGCATTTCAGTCATGTTTAGGATTTTTCTTGTCAAAGGGACTGGAGAGATATTCTTCTCCAGATCATTTTATACAGGAGGAAATTGAAGCAAACAGACTTAAGTGACACAGCTAGTAAATATCATAAATATATATATATATATATATGTGTGTGTGTGTACATACACACACATATATATGTATATGTGTAGTATATGTATATATGCATATATATAAGTATGTATATGCTTTGGGGGGGAGTATAGATAATCCCTTCTCCATGTATACATTTATTAGTGAGAGATCTGTTTTCAGACCTTTTACCATTCCTAACTCAATGTGCTGTGGGCATGGCAAATTTACTATCTCTAGAACAGAGCTCATTTCCGCTCGCAGATCTGCCTCTTCTGAACTTCCCATTTCCTTTGGAGGGTCTCATCAATCTTCCCGCTAGCGGCTCATGTTTGCAACCTCAGAGTCATTCCAGACTCCCCTCCTCCTCACTTCAGATATCTGATCAGTTGTTGAGCTGATTCTGCTGCTGGCACATTCCCTTGAGTCCCTGGATCAGTCCACTCACGTGGGCATTGAGCTTATTCAGGCTCCCATCATCTTTTGCCTGGACATCTTCAGCAGTCTCCTAAGGAGTGTTGCTGTGGATAGAGCAAGACCTGATCTCATCTCCTACCCCACAACACCCATTAGTTATGTGTCCCTGGTCCCTAAGTCACTTAGCTTCTATTGTCTCAGTTTCTTCATCTATAAAATGCAGCTAATATAATAGCATCCATCTCTTAAGCTTGTTGTGAAGATAAAATGGGATAATTTTTGTAAAGCATCATTCAAACCTTAAGTGCCATGTGAATATTAGCTGATATTGTTATAAATTATTATATATTTGAGGCATCTAGGTGACACAGTGAACATAGTGCTAGACTTAAAATCAGGAAGATATCTTCCTAAAATCAAATCTGACCTGTGTGACCTTGGGCAAGTCACTTCACCCTGTTTACTTTAGTTTCCTCATCTGTCAAATAAGCTACCCTCAAAGGAGTCACAAAGAGTCAGACATTGCTGTTTAAAGTGACTTGGTGCAGTTTAAATTATCTTATATCTCTATCTTTTTCGGTCAAAAAGTCAGCTTCTTTTTGAAGCTAATTAGCATTTGACAAATGTGTTTGTCTTCATTGTGGAAAAATTTGCTAAAACCTGGTGAAAGGAAAGAAAAATGAGAGAAATGTAATCTTGTGCCAAAGATATAGAACGTCATAAAAATGTAGATGAAAAAGTCATAACTTGTAAATAATTGATTGGGAGTTCCTTGTCTCTCCATAGGAGGATTTTGTGCTGAATAGAACTGCTTTTGTTCTTATCTGGTTTGTTGTTTGTGAATGGTAACTAAGAACTGTGGTTTTTATGTGTGCATATATCTGCACATGCCTATGTGTTTTTAGGACAATGATTGAGAAATTTTTTTAAACTATGAAGTCATATTTTTAAAAAAAGATAATGCAAACACAAAAAAATGATATCTAATAAAATGACAAATCATCTATACATATTTTTATTTTCCAAAATCCAAACAGAAACTATTGCTTTAAAACACTGTTAACTTTAAAACATAGCAAGCTCCCTGAAATTTTGTTGTCAAAACAAGTTACAGACGTCATCAGGAAACATGTTTCATTTGCTAATAATTTACCAAACTCTTTCTACATATATGCCTAAGAGTTAGGCTAGAAACAGTTCTCATAAAGCATTATCCTTTTACAGAAACAGACATCTCCCAGAAGTGCTCACTTTAAAAAAGATTTTACTTGTAGAATGGGAAGGAATTGGGTCCATCTGTGGAAAAGATATAAAGCAGAATAATGCAGTCTAGACAGTGGGAAGTTTCCCTTGGTCACTCAGCAGTTTTCTGAAGGTTTATTACTATCCAAGAAGATCTCCTTGCCCTTGTGTGCTTTCTGTAGAAAACCTTGTTGAATTTGGTACCTGTCTCAAGGGATATCATGCAACAGAAACTATATTAGTGCTAGTTATCTTAGCTGAATTTAATAATCCTGCTGAAATTCACTATTTGATTCAGGTAATGGTTGGTCTTGATCTTGATCTTGTACTATATTTATCATTAACTGCCAGATTTATGTTATCTTGGGCTTGCCATGAAGTAGAGGAATGAAAAAGCAAGTTGAAAGGTAGCAAGATTGTACAGTGGCCTCAGATACCCACTAGATGTTTGACTTTGAGGAAATAACCTTTATCAGCCTCATTTTCCTCATCTGAAAAAGGAGACTATGTGTGTATATGTGTATGCATGTGATTATGAAATACTGAGTCTTTTTTTTAAAAAGGTTATCTAATTTTAGTCCTCTTGGGAGATTTTACTCAGAGTCCAATAATTTTGCCCTTTGTTCATGATATTTTCAGAACCTCTAACATTGTCTGCTGAAACAACATTGTTTTTTAATAGCTATTATTCCTTGAGAGAAGATTTGATTTTTGCAATAACTAAAAGCAATTCTCAACCCTTACTAAGTAACGTGACTAATCAAGACGAATGTTTTGCTTGAAGTCAAAAAAACACAACCCACTTAGCTTATGGCTCATGTGTTGTCCCAAGAAGGAAGTTGGTGTTTATTTAGTCATTTCAGTCATGTCCAATTCTTCTTGACCACATTTGAGATTTTCTTGGCAAAGATACTGAAGTAAACTTGCCATTTCTTTCTACAGCTCCATTTATAGCTTATTTAAGGGACTTGGCCAGGATCATATAGCTAGTTAGTATCTAAAGCAGGATTTGAACTTGTATTTTCTTGATTCTGGTGCAGTGAATAGTGTGCTGCCCTTGGAATCAGAAAGAATGAACAGCAACAGCAGCTTCCTGACTCCAGGCCTGGATCTTGATCCACTTTGCTGCCTAGCTTGGAATTAGATTACTCATTTGTTTTTCATCATATAGAAATGCAGAAATGCTTTAGAATGGCTACCTAATAACAGAGGACTATTTGATCTTATGGAATGAGTTCTCAGTGAACTGTGTATGATGTCAAAGCAACAAATGAGCACTGTCTGCACTTAGGATTTTTGTCATTTATGCTTTTGGGACTGTAGGACTTGATGATTTTTCATAAGATTTTGACACTGAGTTTTGATGCCAAACTGGAAACATGAGTTTTTTTTTTTGTTTTGTTTTGTTTTTTTTTTTTTTATCATTTACTATTCGGAAAGAAGCCATTTTCCCCAGCCTCTCTTGAAAAATCTAAATGTTAAAGACATCACTGTTTTCATTCATTGCTCGAAGTGCATGATCTGGACCTCACAAAGATGCTGTTGTTGCTTGAGTTTTCTTTCGGGACTGGATTTATTTTCTTCACTTAAATTTAATTATTGCTATTATTATTATTTTAGGCAATTTTATATTGGAATAAATAAGGTCATTGCATCAAACTTGTTGCTCCTTTACCATGGGTGGTTATGAACTCCTCTTTAAACCTTTTGTGCTGATTAGAAATTCTCCATTGATAACACACAAAGGTGATCGTGGACAAGTCAAAACTTTTCAAAACTCTTTAATCTTTAATAGTAGCCGTCTGGGGCAGAGGTGATAGAAGGAAGGGGGGAAAAAGTAAATTTGCATGATAACTTTATTATATATTTAAAAGGAATAGCAATTGTACATAATAGACTTATAGTTTCATGTGCAATCATCTTTTTATTATATATGTTGTGGAAATGCTTATTTTATTCCATAAATTAAAAATAAAATAAATAACTCATTGATCCTTAGATTTCTCATTTATGAAATGGAGATAATCCCTATATTATATGCCAACTATTATAGTGTGTTACAGTTTCACATTAGATGATTTTGTAAATCAGAGCTCTTTTATTTTATGTTGACAAAACAATGGAGGTTCCATATTATAGCAGCTACCAATACATGACTAATTGGCTTACCTTTAGCATTTTTTTCTCCATCACTCATTCTTTCCTTTTATTTTTACACCAGTCTTATCCCCTTGGACCTTTTTCCTTTACCCAGTCCCCTCCCCAATTGAACTTGTCCTTGTTACAAAGAAAACATTTAAGCAAAACAAACAGGCCCAATACAGTCTCTCTGACCATGAATATACTCCATTCCTCATCTATAGTAGCCTCCCTGCTCTTCAGAGATAATATAAGTGGATGTCACCATCATTTTTCTAGGACTAAGATTGGTCATTACAATTTGGCAGAATGGGACTGCCTTTTAGTGGTGTATTTATTTACATTACTATAGCATTTGTGTATTTTCTTGACCCAGTCAGTGCATTCAAATCCTTCCTGTTATCAGATGTAACCAACTTTGGCCTCAGTTTCCTCATCTATTAAAGAGTGTTGGATTCAGTAACCTCTGAGGATCCTTATAGCTCCAAATCTGTGCTCCCATGTTCTTTTGGTTCTGCCTATTTAAGCCTGCATCTGTTAATATTCCTTTGAATTTCTTATATTTTTATTACTTATAGAACACAAATATTTAACTACTTTCACATACTAAATTTGTGTTAGCCATTCTTCAGCCAGTAGTCACCCACTTTTTTATCCAGTTTTTTTTTGAAACATTAAAAAAAACACATTGCTATGAATATGTTTGCATGTATTTTCGTTCCCTCTTTGATCTCCTTGGGCAGATGCTGGTAATGGATAAAAGGATGTGATCACTTTAATAACTTTTTTTTTCAAATAATTTCAAATTGTCTTCTGGAATCATTGGATCAATTTGCTATTCCATCAACAAAGAACAAGTGGCTTGTCTTTTCATAGTCTGGCTGACATTGCCAATTTCTATCCTAATTCTTCTTTGCTTCTTTGAGGGGTGTGTGATGAAACCTCAGAGGCTTAGCTTCAAAGTACTAGGCAAGGCTGAAAATGTTGTAACTTGTTCCTGTTATGATCAGTGCTTCTTTGCTTCCAGGGGCCACATGATAAAAGCTCCTTGCTTTTTAGTCAAAACCCTTCTCCAGGTATCAGTGCTTCAATTTCTACTTCAAGATGCACCAATTGCTAATTATAATGAGTTAGAGCAGAGGCAGAAGGACATAGGTCAGGGCAAGAACTTTCTTCATAGGTCTTAGATAGGCTTTTGTCTCTGAAAGATAGAAATCAAAGTTGTTCATGTTTATTTTTTCCCCAAATTCCCCTTTACTGTGCAAAAAAAGAGTAAAGTAGTGTTTATCTCGGCTTTATGCAGAATAAACTTAGAGGGAATAATTAAATGTAGACTTTAAATATCACCTAATCATTGTTCTCTAGCACAAGAGCTTACAAAGTGGCTTCTCATTTGATATAGGCAGAAAGCTTCAGAAATAGAGAAAAAAATGTCTTTCTTTATAAATCACAACATAGGAATAGAGCTTTAAGGTTTATAAAGCACTTTATATACATTATCTTGTTTGAGCCTATTATCAACCTGTAAAGTTACTATTATTAGCATTATCCCCATTTTATAAATGAGGAAACTGAGATTGTGAATTTAAGTGACTTGCCGATGGTCGGTCACATACACACAACACAGAGGCAGGATTTAAGACCATTGTCTATAAAGATGTAATTCCCTTATCTAGCACTAGTTCCCATTCTCCCTGTTGGAGGGAAGGGAAAGAGAAGACAAGGCAAGATCATCTAGAAATAATTTTAAGAATATTAAAAGGAATTTTCTTTTCTTTTTAAAATAGAAGGTTGGGAGCTCTATGTATGTGGAATTCTGCTTTCACTTTTAGATGAGGTCATCATATTATTAATTTTGATTGTTTTACTTTGTTACCAGAGACTTCTCAGTAATATGTAAATATTGGTAAAATAAAAACAAACTTGTCCATAAAAGTTTTTTAAAAGAACTATTTTTAGAAAAAGAAAACAAATAGGAAAAGAACACGTTCTCTAAATTCATTTCTGATTTCAAAAAGGAAGATAATTTCTCAGTAAACATTATAAAATGGAGTGAAAAGAAGACCTTGGACATCTAGCTTTTAGAGTGAAGACTGAAGCTTCATTTTTCCTCTGAAGCTAGTTTGAATCTTGGATTTTCCCCAGGACACTATGAGGTAGCAGGTTGTCTTAGGATTTTTCCAGGTCCATACAGAAAAGATAGGTCAAGAATGGAGAAAAGGGGCTACTTGAAGCAGAATGTTTTACCTCACTCTAGGAACTCTGGGAAAATATAGAGTTTGGGAGTAGAGAGGAGAAAGGGAAAGCAGTAAGTAGGAAATGGAAATATTGGCTCAAATGAGTGATTTTTTTTTGTTGATTTCTGTTATCTTTGTCTATCTGGAAGTATACAGCAATTCAGGTGATAGAAATTTCCAAAAAATACTGTGGAAATTGTAGTTTTCTGGTATCATTTTAATGGCACATAGTGTTAGTCCAGGTTTTAATGAACATACCTATCCCAGATATACTTTTAATATAATAATACTTATAATATCATACAACTGTGATTATGATTGATATTAATTATGTATAAGTAAAAATGGAACATATATGCATATATTTCCATATATCATATACCAGTTTAATCATTTCCTTAGACCTTTTTCCTTCCTCCAATTAAACTTTCCTATGTAACAAAGAAAACATTTAAGCAAGACCAAAAGACACAGTGCATGTATATATCACATTCCTCATCCACATACATACATGTATATGTGTATGTATATGTATGTGCATATGTGTCTGTTTACATAGAAACGTGTGTATTTGTGTATGTACACAAATACATATATGGTGTTTAACTTCATAGATGCCTTTTCCATCAGTGTCTGGGTCAATACCTGAGGAAGTGTTCTATGCCTGCTGATTGTTTTAATCTCTAAGTTATGGCCCTGGGGGAATGAAATCTGGCTTCACAATCTGGATTCCTTTCTTTAGTCCTAGTTTTCAGTAAACCTGTTCTTGCTCTCCACATTTAGTCTCCCCACTAAGTTCTCTGGCTGTTGCCTGAATCGTTCTCCCTACTCACCTTCTGGCTTCCCTGACTTCCTTAAGGACTCAAATCAAATCCTTTTCTTGTCTGCCAAGCCCTTTACCTCTATCTTCCCCCTTACCCTCAGTGCCTTCTGTCTGAGATCACCTTCCATCACCATTGGAAACTAAGATTTTTGAGGGTAGGGATTGTTTTTACTTTTCTTTGTACCCTCAATGTTCTTCACAGTGCCTTCAAAATTAATACATGCCTATTGGTGGAGATAATGCTGATTTTTATCTGATTACTTTCAGTAATTCCAAAACCGATGGTTGGAGGACATCTTCACTGAGATTGGTTGTAATTTCCTCAGACTTAACTTGCATAATATCCAAGTCATCCTCTCCTCTTCTTCCCTTTGATAAGAGACTCAGATTGCTGACAAAGTGATTTCTGTTAATGGTATTATTCACTGTTCTGCTAGGACTAGATTTTAACTATACCTAGAATATAAATTGAATATCAATTGATGCAGTGCCTTTTTAATCCATTAAGCAAAGAAAATAGAGGTAGTAGGATGAAAATTTTTATTTCAAACTAAAATTATAATATCTGCTTATAAGTAACTTAGATTTAAAGTGCATCTGCACAAGTAGGAGAAATTATAGTAAAAATGTTTTTTAAATGGAGCTCCTAGTCCTTTTAATGTTGGTCAACCAAGTTCAAAACGTTCCCATCATCTTTGATTCATTCTTTTCTCCCCACCCTCATATTTAATTAAACAAATGTTGAATAAATGCCTGCTGTGGCAGAATATTGCGCTAGGTACTGGCAGATGCAGACAATTTATAGCTCTAGCCAATTAGTCATTAAAACCTTTGTGATTTCAGCCTTATGAGGTGTTTCATGAGTCCATTTGTGGCACCACCCAGTTCAAGCCCTTATCTTTGGTCTTGTTTCTCTAATACCTTAATAACTGGTCTCCTGCCTCTGGTATCTTCTGCTCCATTCCATGCTCCACCAAACTTGCCAATAAATCTTCAAAGATTCCACTTTGATCATGTTGTTCTACTTCTCATAAAACCTTTGTTCATCCTCCATTGCCTTCAGGAAAACATCCAAATTCTTTAACCTGATCTTCAAGGTCCTTCCCACTCAACTCCAACCTCCTGATTTATCCCTACAAAAGCCCTCACCCCTTTCACTCTGGATAAACAGAATTAAAAAAAAAAAAAAAACAGTATTCCACACACACACACACACACACACACACACACACACACACACACATTCCAATTTAGAAAACATTTATTAAGAGTCTGTTATGCATTGGCCCAATGCTAAGTGCGAAGGACACTAGAAAGATCAAAGACAGCCCCTGCCCTCAAGGAGCTCACACTCAAACAAGAGAGACAGCATGTAAACAACTATGTACTAATCTTCCATTGTAGATAGAGACATCCAGTACATCCTCTTTGTTTAGATATTTAAATAGAAGTGAAGAGCCATGGGACAATCCTTTTGTTTGGTTCTGTTCTTTTAAAAAGCTTGCTGGAGTCCAGTCCAAGCCAGCTTTGGGATCCACAACTGACAATGTGGAGGTCTTGGCAAGAGTTCAGAGAAGACCCATGAAGATGATTAAAGGGTTTGAAAATCAGACCCAGGGGGAAAATTAAAGGGAACTCAAGAGTCTAGAAAAGAAAAGAATAGGAGAATTTTAATGTTATACCCACAATAGTCTGTTCTTTGTAACATTCCCAAAGGGAATGAAATTTCAGTTCATAATATGAACATTTTTGTATACCCCTATACGCATACCTTTGAAAGTTTATGTTTTTTTCTTAAATTTTGCCTATCTACAGTGAATAAAGGTATTAGAACAATTATGCAAGTATAATACATACAATGAGATGGATTTTTAAATTGACCAAAATTACAAAAGCTAGAAAAGGTGGGAAGCACTGAAAAAAGCCAAGGAAAATTTTGATTTAGTTGTGATTTTTTTTATTCATTCTATATGACAATTTTAGAATTAAGTTTTTTTGTTTGTTGTTTTTTTAAGTATTGCCATTAAAATATCTATAGCCTTTGGTCTGGATATCTCAGTGCAATGTATATATCTCAACAAAGTCAAGGACAGAAAGGTCTCTCTCTTCACATTCTATCCAATGTGCCATCTAACTACCTGAATATAGCAAAACAAACAAAGCAACGTGTTTTGTAATAGTGAAGAACTAGAAACAATATGGTTGCTCATAGATTGAGTAATAAGTAAAGAAAATATGAATGTTATTGGAGATGTAAGTACAACAGGCATATGAGTTTAACTAGCATTGCTAACATTTCCTTTGCCATTTTCTTGAGTCTAGATTATCAGCACAATTAAGCAAATTCTAACTTGTATCATTTGCTGATTTCTAGGGTATAAACGGGTCACAATGAAAATTAACAATTGGCTTTTGCTAGCCAGTAGGTGCTGGCTTCAGCACACTTTTCAGTAGAATGTAATGTTACTCTCCCTTAGGAAGTGATATAAGGTTTACAGAAAATTAGGGAAAGACTCAAATGGGCTGACAATGAACCAGAAAAACCATAGAGCCTGGTTCCATTAGTGTGAAAGTTAGTGTGGATCCCAGAAAGTGGCTGCTTAATTCTAATTAGCCATAATTTACCTAATTATAATTTCAAATAGTTTGAATTCAAATCTCTGCCATCATGAAAGGGGATTCATTGTTTATGTTCATTGGGGCCCAATTATATACTATAGTAAAAGGAGCAGGACCACTACCACAACAAAAAGCACCTGAAAGCTGCATAATTATAAGGACCAAAGTAGACTGTGGAGAATTGAGAAACTGTTCGTTCCTCTCTTCATACAAGAAGGATCCCAGAATGAGGCATTCTTATCTCTGTAGAGATATTTTAGGTAATTTTCTACTTATATAATTCAAAGGTATTTTTTGTTTTATTTTGTTTGTTGAGGCAATTGAAGTTAAGTGACTTGCCTAGGGTCACAACACTAGGAAGTGTTGATTGTCCTGGGTCACATTTGAACTCAGGTCCTCTGGACTTCAGGTCCTTCTGGTACTCTATCCATTACACCACCTAGCTGACCCTCAAAAGTTTAAAAATAAATTAGGGTTATGTTCCAATTATATTTTGACCTTTAGTATAAACTATTGTAGATATGCCTCTTCTAATTTGTCATTTTAATGACGGTCTTTTAAAAAGAGCTTCTGATTGTCTTCAATGTTAAATGTTGACCTTCACTCTTTTTAAAGAAATCTTTAATGTATATAGTTGTTAGAGAGAATAAGTGTTGATGGACTCTTTGGACCTAAGCCAGGTTTTTCTTATAAGTAAGCCATTCCTTTCCAAGGCGTCATTAACCCTTCATGAAGTGGTACTGAGAATGCTGAGATAAGGACCTGAAGCAATGTAATTTATGAAATGGAAAGAGTTCATGACACCTTAGAATTATTTGCTTTATGACAGTCTAAAAACCAGAATCTGTATGAGAATTAAAAATTTTAAGACTACTATTGCAGAGATTCAGTGACTGAATGCTACCCACTTTTTGACAGGTTGACACAGAATTCAAAGTTGCACACAGCCAGTGTAGGAATTAGGTTTACTTCACTGTGCATATCTGTGATAAGGGATTTTCTTTCAAATGGGAAGGACAGGGAGGAAGAGAAAATAAATACTCATTAATTGAAGAAAATTTTTTTAAAAATAAAATATTTCATGGAGTTCTAAAAGATATTCTGAAACATTTTTAAGGAATTGGGATTATATCTCTTCATTACCCCCCCCCCAGATAATTTGCTTATAATTAGGTTTTGGGGTGTGTATTGTCTCCCCTGTGAAGAGAAAGATTTATTCCTTAAGTAAAATTTTCTCTCTCCTAGAGATGGTTATTGAATTGAAAATTGAACTCCTTTTTATACTCTCCCCCATTTCTACACATACTCACATGTATTTGTATATATAGATATATGTGGTATAGTCATATTGTGTGTAAATTAGGTGGTTTGGACTTCTGATTTTACATGTCTGTATGGGAACTCTTTTGAAACTCAGTTTCCTCATCAGTGAAATGGAGAAATTAACAGCACCTACTTCATAGAGTTGTGAGGTCAAAATGGTACATAAATACATTATATAAAGAAATGTGTCTATGTATATGTGTTTAAACACTACATAAATCTGAGCAGTTATTGTTATTATGAGAATGGGGAGCTCTTGATGTGGAATCTCTCTTCACCAAATACAAAACTGTAAGTTATTTTCTTTGAAAACAAACTGGAGTATTAAATTACAATTCTGCAGCCTTTTTTCGTAGTGGCAAGAAACTGGAAACTGAGTGGATGCCCATCAGTTGGAGAATGATTGAATAAATTATAGCATATGAATGTTTTGGAATATATTGTTTTATAAGAAATGATCAGAAGAATGATTTCAGAGAGGCCTGGAGAGACTTACGTGAACTGATGCTACGTGAAGTGCAGAACAAGGAGATCATTGTACAGCAATAACAAGATTATATGAGGATCAATTCTGATGAACGTGGATCTTTCCAACAATGAGATGATTCAGATCAGTTCCAATAATCTTGTGATGAAGCCACCTATATCCAGACTGTGAGAACTGAGTGTGGATCACAACATAGCATTTTCATTCTTTCTGTTATTGTTTACTTGAATTTTGTTTTCTTTCTCAGTTATTTTTTAATTTCTTGATCTGATTTTTCTTGTGCACCAAGATAACTGTATAAATATGTATACATATATTGGATTTAACATATTTTAACATATTTAACATGTATTGGATTACCTGTCATCTAGGGAAGGAAATGGGTGGAAGGAGGAGAAAATTTGGAACACAAGGTTGTGCAAGGGTTAGTGTTGAAAAATTACCCATGCATATGTTTTGTAAATCAAAAGTTTTAATAAAAATTAAAAAAAGAAGAAATTACAATTCACACATCCATGTTCTTACTGAACAAATCACTGATTCCAAAGCTAGCTATCTGTCCACCATGCCATATTTTTATGGCACTGTTTATGGATCCAAAGGACAGGACTTTTATTCTGTCAAGTAAAACATTTATATGTATAATATAACTATTAAGAGAGGTGTTAGTCCTATGGCTTTTGTTTAGAATATAGATGATTCTAATTAGAAGCATTTAAAATTTCTCCCTTGAAAGTCCTTACCATTTCCTCTATCTCTTTCTTAATTTTATATCTGAATGGATTTAAACTTTTTCTTTGAAGTTTTTTCTTACATAACTGCTCTTCAGATCAATGTATATCAATTTTGCTTGTTTTAATGTGAGGATGTTGGATTTACAACCAGTATTTTGCTTCATTTTTCCAAAACCTGGAAATTATGTGCCACGAGGACTCTAGGCTCATTAAGAATTTTATTTCATGAACCATTAGAAAATTATTTTCCTGCCTTAAGGAAACTAGAGGAATTAGATGAATGCGTTTATATAGTCCCAAGTATCTGTGTGTGTGTGTGTGTGTGTGTGTGTGTGTGTGAATAGTCTTAAGTTCTGATTTCATGCATCCCCCCACCAAAGACAACTCATAAGCTCAGTTTCTAAGCTTTCAATTCAGGGAGCTTTGCTTTGTTCTCTATTCCTGGTCCCTAGTTAAAATATTCCCATCTCATCAGAAAGGGCAGGTCATTGGTTGATTATAGCCATGCTCATGGAGGTGTTTTCTTTAGAGCAGGATCTCTTGGCCTTCGCATGGCTGACAGATCTCGCCTCTCTCTTTGTTGCCATCTGCTATAATTCTTTTATTCCTGTGTGGTAAGGCATATGGGGAAAGGGTTAGAATAGTTAGAATATTCAACTGGTGGGGGGTGGAGGACATAGTGTCTTGGCAATCTGGTCCAGTTTGCAGCCCATCTGGTGGATCCCGGAAAGCCCCTTCAAAATGTGACTTTGATGTACCATGCTTGACAGAAAGAGACCTGTCCATCATTTTCTGGTTTGAATTTACTGTGATCAGTAAAATCCTATTCCTTTGCTCCTGAGTTACAACTGGCTCTGTTGGCATACAATTCATATTTGGAAAAAAATCATTAGTTGTTGAGTTTAAAATATTGGGAGTAAAATATTCCTTTTCTGTAGACTCTGGGCCATATTAGTGTTAAAGAAATTGCAAATACCATTCTTCTCTTTCTACCTTCCAACTGTATCCTTTCTAGGCCATCACCCCTTTTTACAAAAAGCAAGCTGTTAAAGTACCCTCTAAACAAAGTACCATCTTTGAAAATCCACTCTAATATGCTTAGAGTGTATTTGATTTTTCAAATCAATAGAAAGCTCTTATTATATAATACCTCTCCCCTTTTTTAATAGCAGTAGTTCCTTCACTGATCCTTAGCCTTTTCATTTTAAAAACATTTCTATATTAAATGGATACATAGACTATGATACTATTTTTTTTCCATGGTAGGATTGAAATCAAGTTTACTTCAAATGAAATATGAAACTCATGTGAATTCTAGATCAATAATTATTTAGGGCTTTCTGAGTGTTAAGTGATTTCAAAATAAGAGCTTGCTTGCCTTTTAGCTTTAAATGTTCATTAGTTAATATTTTTAATAAGGTAATAATGATAGCCCACTTGTACAGCACCTTTAGGTTAACAGACTTTATTCACAACTTCTCTACGAGGAAAAACAGAGAATTATTAGCTAACTTTTTCTAGGTGAGGTTCTGAGACTGAATGAAGAGTTGATTTGTTTGGGATCCCTCAGGTAGCCAGTGTCTGAGGCTGGATAAGAACCCCGATCTCAGGATTCCAAATGAGAACTCTTTACTCTTCTGCTTGGGTCTCTTAGATACTGATGCTGCTTAAACTTTCTGATTGCTTAATTTAAATATGTAAAATATGTAAAATCCTTGGGATAGAGATTTGATTGAAATGGCTTTTCAAAGGAGGTTCCATCCAACTTTCCCCACTTTAATTTCCTTTTTCCTTTCCCTCATATTAAGAGAAGCAAAGGGAAAAAGGGGTAAAATCTCCCTTTTCATTTTATTTTCATTAGTAAGATTATTGTGCTTATTGAAATAAAACCTCTTGAGAATTCATTTCTATAACTGTAGGAATATATATATATATATATTGCTGAGGCAATTGGGGTTAAGTGACTTACCCAGGGTCACACAGCTAGGATATATCAAGTATCTGAGGCCAGATTTGAACTCTTAACTTTAGGGCTGGTGCTCTATCCACTACACCAACTAGCTGCCCCAGGATCATATATTTTAACATGGAAGGAAAATAAGAGGCCATCTTGTCCAAAGTTCTATTTTATAGAAGATGAAACTGAGGTCCTGTTTGATTAAGTGACTGATTCAGGATCATGAAGGAGAATCCTGTAGAGGCAGAATTTGAATTAAGGTCATTTGACTTGAATCTAGAATTCTTTTCAGTAGGATAGTCAGCTTTGCAAGAATACCATCACCTACATGGCAGGTGATGAAGTAGGCTGGTAGTTCAGTGAACTTGGAGATTGGAAGAACTGAATAAAGATCCAGCTTCAAACATGTATTAGTTGTGTTACCCTGGGCAAGTCTCTTAATTGCTGCCTCAGTTTCCTTACCTGTAAAATGAGGATAATAACAACATCTGCTTCCCTGGATTGTTTAGGGGACAGAAGAGAAAAATGGCAATAATACTTGTAAAACACTTTCCAAACCTTAAAACCCTACATAATTGGTAGCTACTAATTATTTGTTGTTGTGACTTAGAATATGTGCTGGTATTTATTGATGGATATTGTCCTTGACACGAAATTTTTAAAAACACTATTTATATGAGGATCTGCTTCAGAGTTGAGGGGGTGGATTCAGGGTCTCTGAGATCCTTCCCAGTTTCAACTCTTATTATCCTATTGTCAAGTCCCCACCGCCCAAAAGAAAAAAAGTGTTAGTATGTAGTTCAGAAAAGGAAGTCTGATGGTTGGAGTCAGGATGTTAAGTTCCCGACCACTTAGGTAACTGAACTTAGAGAAACCATAAATTTCTGGATCTTGACTACAGAATTGCCACACTATTCTCACAGCAGAGTTTGTGTGGGACAGGACTGGTGGGTGGAGGTTCCCAGCAGTCAGATTGCATCTGAATTTAAGAACTTTGAATAAATAAGCTACTTCAGAAGAATATGGACTTGGGCTGGCTCCTTTTTTTCTCTCTGGCCCAATGGTGACCCTTTGTAAGGGATACCATGGAACAAGATTCATGCCTCAGGGGAGAAGTTGGGCTTGCTGACCTCAGAGATTCCTTCCAACTGAGATACTCTGATTTTCTCCTTCCATCATGCTACTTAGTAAGTGTCAGCAGCAGCACATGAAGTTTTAGTGTTCAAACACACTGTTCTTTCCACTACAACACCTAACACATGAACTTAACCAATATCTCCTTCAAACTGTGAGCATTTGGCAGTAGCATTTATGAAATGCTCCCCATTAGAGCCAAAGTGGAATATCTTAATATGTAAAGTCAATCTCTTTCTTTATGGGGATTTAAGTGATCTTCCCATCTGCCAGTTCTTCTTCCCTCCAAATGCCTTGGAACACAGTTTTTCAAACCTTAAAGTGCCTATGTGAACATTAGCTATCATCATCATCATCATTTTTGTTCAATATTGTCTCCCCAGATAGAACATAAGTTCCTTGAGTGCAAGAACTGTTTCATTTTGTCTTTGTGTCAAAGTAGCACGGTGCAGTATACACTTAATAAATGTTTATTGATTGAAGGATAGAAAGAAGGGAAGGAAGAAAAATTGTGTACAACCAAGTATCTAGAGAGAAATCTACCTATACTAGAAGAATTTCCTATAAGACCACGGATTTCACCCACAGTGAGAGGAGATAGGTGCATAATGTGTTGTCCATATGGAAATATCTGAAAGTTGTTCTCTCACAGTGGGGTTGCTGTGAAGGCATCCAGTAATGATGACTAGAGTGGGGTACCCCTACTGAGTTTAAATACTTATAGGGAAAAAAACCAGCTTGGAGGGGAAAACAGAGCCACACTAGACCAGCATCCTCCTGTCTGGTATGGAATATCACAGATCTTAATTGGTGTTGGACCATTTTGCTACATTTTCCTCCAACTTCATTTCCTATTTCCATTGTTATATTCTGTGTTTTATTGGCCAGGATAATAACTCAGCCATAACTTAGCTAAGAATGCTGAGTTCAGTAATAAAGCCCTTGAAAGAAGACTAGAGTAAAATCACCAGTGGTGTTTATAAGCTTTGTAATAAATCTGCTTTCTCACACCAAGGGGTAGGATGGGTAGAAGGGGACTTTCATTCTCAACCTGTGACCTGAGTTCCTGTGTCTGATTTGTCATCCTGTCCCAACTAATTTCAAAGCCTGTTTTGCCTTATTATGTTTCTTGCTTGGTTAATCTTCAACCACCTACTCCCTAACATCAAAGAAACCTTGTTATATTCAACATAACTTTCTCCAGTTCTTCTGTTTCTTCCCCCCCACACACCCTCTTCAGTTAATGGTTTGCATACCTCATTTTAAACTGTGGTTTGTTGTCTTTTATTCTCTGCCCCAGCTGCCCCTATCAGTGAAACGAGTTGGCTCAGTGAGCTTACCTCCCCAAAATGGAAAAGGAGACAGGAAATTCAACCTCCATAAAGGTTTTTTCAGTATGGAAAGGGAGGAGGAAAGGGACCACAAAAAAAAAAAAAATTGCAAATACCCATTTGTTCCAAGAGCTCAGTCATATATTTATTGATTTATTTGGGGATAAATGAATGTGCTATTTTAGAAACTGAAAGGGGAGACAGGGAAAGAGGAGGATACTTTGTTAGAATTTTTAGAGAAAGAAGCCATTCAAAAAAGGAAGCCATTCCAAATGGATCCTCATGAAATCTTCATTCAGGAAAATGCTTGTCAGTTCAATGAATGATTTCTTGAAAATAATGAAATGGCTGAAAGCTGCTTAATCCTATTTAACACTTTCTAGCACTGAAAAAGTAAGATTGTAGAAAATAATGTGTAATGGAGGAAAAGAATGTAAACTCCTTGAGGGTAGCCTTCACTTTGGTCTTTCTATCTCTTGATGGTGTAGATCTTTGTGCATAGCCCTTATTGATGGTTTTTGAACTGAATTTTTCAATTCAAAATGACATCATTTATCATTAGGAACAGAAAAGATATTCCAAAGCCAGTTTGAGATTCTTGAGTAGGAAATCTATACATATAGGGGTGTGTGTGTGTGTGTGTGTGTGTGTGTGTGTGTGTGTGTACACATACTGTGAAGTCTTCCCTCTTCCTCCATTTTTCCAATGTAGGCCCTTGAAGAATATGCCATTTATGCTTTTGCTCTTAACATCTTCTGGATGATTCTGTTCTGAGTACATTGCATTTTGTTCAACAGATCTAAGAGTCTTCTCAGTCTGTAGTCTAAGATTTGCTAATGAATCATTAAATTTTCCTTTTTGAGGGGAAGGAGGATATTTATTACCAAGATCTTTCCAGAGCCAAACAATAATTTGCTGGCCTCCTCCCATCCAATTAGAATGGCATGAAGCCCAAGTACCTTTTAAAGCTAAAACACATATGAATACAGAGGGAAATAATTTATTTTATTGGTCAGGGAATTTTATTGAAAGGTTAATTTGGAGTATCAGTAATTCATGGGAATCCTCAGGAGTATAATAATATCTTAGACCCTTTCCATTGATAACCTCTTGTGGATTGTATGCAATGTCATTTAATTCAGGAAGTATGTATTGAGCACCTACTTAGTGCCAGACATTGAGAACAGAGTGACAAAACCTGAAGTCTCTGCCTTCAAAGAGTTTATGTTCTTTCTTTTTAAAGACTTAACCATTTATCTTTTACCTATGTTTATGTCATTCAACTATTTGAAGAAGACTATAGTGTCTTTTGATATCATATTTAATTTTCATGGCTGGAAGGAGGGGAAAACATATAGGAAGAACTCGGGAAGTGAATTGATAATATTAATATGGTCTTTCCCCTTAGTTTCTGGCTAGCTGCTAAACACTTACCCTTTAATGTGGGGGGGGGGTCTATGATCCCATCCTTCCTTCACCCCTTACTCCAAGCCCCAGAAGATTCTCCAGTAACCTTTCATTTTCAGAAGTTATCTTGAAGATGTGATTGATCCTTATACAAAGTCTAACTTAAAAAAAGAGGAATGGTTTTTAAGAGCAACTAAGTGCTAGATAAAACACACACACACACACACACACATATTCAAAGTTTCATTGGAGTTGGAGAAATGGCAGATCAACAGGAATCTTAACATCATTTCCTTAAAGCCATCACTGATTCAGCAATATTTATTAAATACATATTATGTAAGATAGCACCAATCCACCAAAGGAATTATTTGTGGGACAGGTATGGAGTTAGTGAGTATCTAACAGTCACATTTGTTTCTGATCTAATGGAAATTCTTTTCCCAGATAACAGGAGCTCCCTAGTTCTGGTTGACATGTGTTGGTCCTGATCATGGAACATGTTACTAGTCCTAAAATGTTACACTGGTTAGTTAATTTGTTAATAGAGTGATAACTTTCTTTTGGCAAAAATTCATATCAGGCAGTATTTTGAACAAATCATTGTAATGGGGATCATTGGTTTGATATTGTGAAGGGAAATGTGCTGCAAGGGAGTCCATTTCATCATCTGGGAACAGCTCGGAAATTAGCAGCCCAGTCAGTGATGGACTAACTGCTCACCTTCCTCTTTGGGTTTTCTTTGAGAAGATGACAGAACAGCATGACTTTTGATTATTGTTACTCTGCTGAACATCTTAGCTCTCATATAGGTTTCCTAAAGACTTCCCAGTTGTCATTGAACAAAAAAGAATACTCTTCTTTCTCTTCACATTTCTTTAAAGATTAGCTTCAGAATATTTTGTCTGTTATCCTTGACTTTTTTAATTCCCTTCTTCCTCTTTTCTTCCTACTCCCCTTGACGTATGAGCATCAGGACAGACTAGGGGAGGGTTTGAAATTTAGGTGGGGAGTGGGATGTGCTTAAGGAAACCTGGGCTTCTGGAGCTGAGAGGAGACTGAAGGCTTAGCCTGGTGAACCTTTGGCAATGGATATTGAGAACGAGCCTTAGTTCTTGGCTTGCTGAATCCAAATCCTTGCTTAAGATCAAATTATTTTACTTACATTCTTCATCTATTTCTTATTCTCTCTACATTAGCCCTTTCACTTATATGGGTGATAATAAAAAATGTGGAGTGAAGGGAAAGGAATAATTTCTTAATTACAAAGTTGGGTGAAGAAAATTTCATAGTTATTTCTGGAGTACTTGGAATAGTTTTTTTAACTCACTTTTTTTAAAGTTATGAAGGAAGGGAAGTATTAAATATGAACAAAACCCTTTTTACCTTTTGTAAGTTTGTCTAGCTTGAGCTAAGAAGAATGTTTTACCTTTTTTGTGTTTCTATTTCTAAGATCTAATGGTTTAGAGTCATTTAAAGATTAGGACAGAATTATACATTGAAAGAGACACATGTTCTCCTATGAATCTTAGCACTTTATAGTAAAATGTTTTTCTATAATCCTGCTATTTCTTTTTCCTCAAACAAACTCCATCATATTTCATTTTGTAGACTCTGTCATCATCAAATGGTTTGGAAATTGATAGCATCAACCCCTTTAATTGTGTCTTAACAGATTTTAAAGGCTGGAAGTTGGTGAGGTAGGGAGCAGAGCCTAAAGAGTGCTCTAGAATTCAGGGGATAAAGGAAGCTGCTATTACTCAAAGCTTTTATCTCAACTCCCCCAACTTTCCTCATCTCCTGGTCTGCAAAAGTGATATAAGAATATATACCTTCTTTAGATAAAACCAGAAGCAATGTGTGATCATGTCATTTTATAGGTAGGTAGGTATGGGAAACATAGTCATAATAGCTAATATAGGTGGAGGCTTGTAGTCCAATGGGGAGATGAGACAGGGTTAAGATTAGGCAGCTCTGTAGGAAATACTTATTACTAAACAAAATGGGGAGATTCAGGCTCTCCCTTTTTTCCAAATTCCTGATTTTTAAAATGTTCAGTTTTTTGAAGGCCATTACTGGTAATGAGATTTCATTAACTCCTCAGATTGGTCAGACCTCACCCAACCTTATAAGATATTAAATCTAAGGTAGAAAAGTCCTTTTTGCTTTCTCAAGTTGGGCTGGGGACAGATAATTCCTTTTGTTTTGATAATCCAAGGCTGGGAGTGGTCTAGAATAAGTATATTTTCTCTGTCCAAAAGTGACATAATGGTGGGTGACATCAGCCCCTCATATCTCCACAGTGTATAAACTGTGAGCTTGCTGCCACAATTTTCTTTGGTCCAAGAGAGATAGCCAAATGACCATTCTTTTATTAATAATCTGTTTATCTTATTAAGACAGTGATTAAGTTACCCAGAAACTATGTCTTTCGAATCTTTTAAATCATCACAGCAAAGTGGCTCATTGGATAGAGGTGGGTCTGGAATCAGGAACCTGAGTTCCAATCTGGCTTCAGACACTTACTAGCTGTGTGACCTTGGATTTATGAGACCTGTTTACCTCAGTTTTCTCATCTGTAAAATGAGCTGGAGAAGGAAATGCAAACCACTCCAGTATCTTTGTCAAGAAAACTCCAAATAGAAACAACGAATCAGACATGACTGAACAGTGACAAGACTGGAATACAAATAACTAACACCAAATGGATTATGATGATAATAAAGAGATTTGAACAAGGTATTCTGAAAGTTCGTAGAAGCAACAGATTACTTTTGTTCAATTCAGTCAGTTGAAGAACCATGGATAGAGCATTGGCAAATTTAGTCTTGGAACCTTACTAGTGTGACTTTGGTCAAGTCACTAGCTTCTACTTAACTCACTTTCCTCATCTGTAAAAGGAGAATAAATAGCTTCTACCTCTCAAGGTAGTTTTGAGTATCAAATGGGATAATATTCATCAAGTACTTTGCAAATCTTAAACACTATATAAATGCTGGTTATTATCTGTATTCAATCCAGGAAGAGCTTATTGAATTCGTTCTTTGCATTATGCTCTCTCAAAGACAGTGGAGTGTGATGGAACAGATTTTATACTTTCTGCATCCTACATAAGGTTTGCAATTATGATTTGATGCAAGAAAAACTGGAAAACAAAACAGAAGACAAATGATCTTTATGTGGGATCTCGTAGCTTTACCTTCCTGTGTCAAGTACTGTACATTGGATTGTAAGCGCCCCCATTACACTTGAAAGACCTCCATTAGTTTGTAAGCTCCTTGAGGGCAGAAACTGTCTTTTTGTATCCCTAGAACTTAGCACAGTAGTGGAAGCTTACTAAATGTTTGTTGATTGATTGGGCCGATGACTTAACCTAGAAATATAGCAGTAGTAAAGACTACTCTATTTCTCAGAAAAAGCAAATGTTGGAATTTTTTCTTTGGAGATATTCAGAGCTGGAAGGGCCTACAAATCATTTTACTTTTCATGGTTGACCTCTGCTTTCTCTATCATAACTGAGGAAAATTCATATTCCCTGCCTATCTCTGTTGTTTAGGTACAACTACATGCTGGTCTGGTAACTTCTTTTCAGAAGGGTACTTTTCTTCTTTGATGGTAGTTAATCAGATGCCATAGGATCTCTCTGAAGGACTGAGGGTTTAGGCTGCGGCAATTGTCCTACCTCTGTACCCAGCAGCTACAAGAGCAAAGTGTGTTATTGTTCTTGGGATGCTGTTCTTGGAAAAGATTCATTTTTCCATCTTTATGCTAAGCAGCTAAGCTATGTCTTTCATATTTACCCCAGATGACATATAGCAAGTTATCCCATATGTTCATAATTAGACAAATGGAATCGAAGGTCTAGAATATACAAAAATTAGTTAGACTAATTTGTACACTCAAGCCTAGGTAGAAATGATGTGGAATTATCTATCCAAATGCAGTGCTGCATTTAGAAGAGGAATTGGTGGGATGAATCTCTGCGGAAACTGTTAAGTCTGAGTATCATATCTATTCTCCCCACCCCCTTTAAACATGTGATGGCCCAAAGTAGAAAAGTAGCTATTGTCAACAGCTGGGAAAAAAGAGTGGCTTCATTCACTGGAATTATTTTTCTGTAGTGGATCTTTCCTTTTAAAGACCTGATTAATTTTGTTGTAATTTTATATAAGGCTTAGATGAAAATAGAACTCTTTCATTTATCAAGAAGTTGGTTTGCTAAGAGAATTAATCATAAAAATAAATTTAGAAGAGAACTTAGTACTAAAAAATAAAAAGAAATTTTGGAAAGTGCCTCAATTATTTTCAAATGAGATGGTGATTGATAATTATAAATGCTTTTTGTTTAACTATTAAAGCAAGTTCCTCAATAACTCTTAACAAGTGATACCTTAGTGCACTATCTGGCACATAGTAGGCACTATATAAATGCTGATTCCCCTCAAGTAAACATAAATAACTCCTAAAGATCCTTTGTTACTTGAGTGCCTGACACAGTAATCTATGCTTTTATCATTTATGAATGTTCACTTCGCTAACACAGAGAGATCTTGGCCTTTCTCCCTTTCTAATTCTTTTTTTTTTAAATTTATCTTTATCTAAATCCTTTACCAAGGGTCCATCTACTGTGCTGGAGAACTCAGGAGGACCTGAGTTCAAATCTGGCCTCAGACACTTAACACTTTCTGGCGTGTGACCTTGGGCAAGTCACTTACCCCCAACTGCCTCGGGGAAAAAAATAGGGTCATTGGTTTATAGATGTAGAACTGGAAAGGACAAAGCTGACCTTCTTATTTTACAGATAAGGAAACTGAGGTCTGGAAGTGAGTTGCCCAAGGTCTTTCCATAATGCTGTTCTGTGTTGCTGACTCAAGGTACTTGATGCAACAAAGAACAAATGAGACAGAATCGAGCCAAATGGAATGATGTGTGGTGTGTGCCAGTGGCACTGTCTTTCTTCTTATTTTTCATTCTTGTTATGTGACCTCCCTGTCTTTTTTCTGGTCCTGTGTGTCTTTGGATGAGCCAAGAAACAGGAGTTCACTGAGACCAATTGAGAGCTTCAGTGATTTGCTCAAGTTAGCAGACCAGGATTCACAGCCACATCTTCTTAATTTTAAGTCCAGTATTCTTTCCATAGAGTTTGGTAAGGTATTTTATACCATTATTCATACACATCATCGATAGTCGTGTCTTTCTATTGTCCTTTGCATTTTCCCAATTTGGATTCTTTGGGAACTTCAATGTCCTATGAATTTCAATCACATGGCACCACTGGGAGAATGATGATTTAGGAACGAGAAGTATTTCTCCAGTGGGTAACTTTAGATATTGAAAGCATGGTATAATTTCTCAAAAGCAATGTAGCTCACTCTCTCACTATAAATTTTTGACAAGCACCTTAGATGAGTATGTACTAATATATCGTGATCATTAAACAGTTATTTCCCTAGATGAATCTCTCTCACGTAATCTAATATAATTTTATTGTACTTGGGACAGTGGCTGGATGCTTTCTCTGGGGAGAATCTTGTAGACTGCATTTTCCCTCTACTGAATCAACTAATTTTTAAAATAAGTATAGCATGATCTAGTGCTGGGTATTGTAGAAAATATAAGACCGTATAACTGGTCCCTTCATTCGGGTTGTCTTAGATTTGTACATAGGCCATATTCATAAACACTTTGAAGTGATGAGAAACAAGGTGTATGAATTGGTAGTTTCTGATGCCTCTAGGCTCACTCTTTTACCCATGATCATTTTACTTTTGGGTGAAAGGAATAAATTAGCCCTTGTGAGATGATCAGGAGATCCTTGAGTGCTTTTATAAAATGGCATCATGAAATCAATGGAATTCTTTCATCTATATCTCTATAGCTCTATCCAACTTTTCTGACTTCATCTTCTTAGAAGAAGCTGATTTTTCACATAATAAAAATGGTAAAATCACCACTGAGGTAGTAGAGTCTATATGTAGTGATTTCCGTTTTAGTCACCACCAGAATAAACCACTAAAAAGGCTAGAGATTCTATTCCATTTCATATATTTGTCTCTCTGATGCCATGTGTAGATTTTCTTCCAAATAATTTGGTTTAATTGGATCCCATGTGAAGGGTTCTGCGGATTCATCATCTCCTAGGCTGTTTTATAGTATTTTGTGAATACTGATCCTTGTCTTCAGTTATCTTTTTCTGTATTGTTTTGTGCATGAACTGCTGCTCTAAGAGGTATTATTCTGATATGCCATTTGTCTCTGCTTGGCAAAGAGAAGAGGTATTTGCCCAGGTAGTTTCTGGGTTCTTTCTGCCTTTGTTTTGAGTATTCTTTTGCCTCAATTATAGCAGCTGTTATAACATCAACTATCAATGGCTCTATTTTAGCCCACTTTCCTTTTTTTCATATTTGCAATCTGTTTAATCTGTTTGGATTGGAAATGCTTTCATCACATACAACATCTTATTTTCTTGATGTGATGTTTACTTTGACCATTGTACTTACTGTTCTTTCAGCTCTGAAAAAAGCAATGATTGTATGTTTGTATGTATTTATATTGTCCAGTTCCTTGTATATAGTAGGTACTTAATAAAAGCTTGTTGAATTTAAATGATTTTAATTGAATTGAGAACTGCAACCTCCCTGAAACATTTAGGTATTGAGGGACTGTAGGAATTTATGGTGGACTATTGAAGATAATGCAAACACAATCTAATACTAATTAGCAGATAAATATTAAAATCATCACATAGCCTTTGAGATTTTAAGACATTCAGCCTATGAGTGAGAATATTGTTTAATTTTGATGTCTTTTTTATTCTGCAATCACAGCAATGTGTTTGGACCTGCAAGCTCTGTTGATGACAGAGGAGATTATACTTGTGAGGTCCAACCCCTTTGGGGATAAATTAACTTTGCAAAAAGATCGCCTCCTTGATCCCAGTTTACTGCCTGGGAAATTTATATCATTGGCCAAAGAGAGTAAGGGAAAATACTAGTAGTTTGTTCCCAGACAGCCAGCAGCATGGATAAAATAATTTTGTAACACCAGGTCAGTAGCATTACTTTTGACTAGGAAAGCGACCCTGTTTATTTTAATGCAAAGCCACTTTGTTCCTGTTCTCTGCAGTGTTGCTGTGCTTCCTATTCACCTGCCTTGTATCTAATGATTTTATTTTATTTTGTGTTGCTTCCACCCTTGTAATGAACTTTGGTTTACAGATTATTCACCATTTTATATATTCCCAAGAGTGCTTCTGATGGCATGTTCATTAAGTTTCTGACTTACTCAGGGTTCAAAAGTGACAAAAGATTCTTTCATATTCAGTCAAGGTGAATGCTTTAAACTTAAGAAATTAGGAGCTGCAGGCTAGGAGGAAGAGGAAAAATAATTTATATTAACATTAAGCATTATTTCCTCTTCTCTTGTTCTTTAAAAACGATATCAATAATAATTTTAGATGGCATTTAATAGTGATATAAGATTTGTAAACACTCAACATATATATATTCTCACTTGATTCTCACTACAGCTCTGGGAGCCAGGTGTTCATTTTATAAATGAGGAAACTTGATAATGAGAGTTTAGCTCAAGATCCCTCAGTTAGTAACTTTGGGAGGTAACATTTGAATCCATTTTTCTTTCCTAATTCAACTGGGCAATTGGCCTGTTAAAATTGGATAACAAATGTTTTTCCCTGTTTTACCTTATTTTTAGTAGAGGTAGAAATACAGTCCAGTTGATGAAGCACCCTGCTTTTTGTTGGAAAAAATCACTAAAATAAAGGAAGAGACACTTTAATGTATGTTATTGTCTAAATATAAGCATTCATTGATGTAACACTTCATATATTAAAGCAAAACAAAGCAGTTTCAGCTTTTTTTAGCCTGAAAAATCAATGTTGAGGAGAAAAAAACTTTGTAGAGAGATAGCCAGCCAATAGTAATGCCTGTTTACATAGTGATATAAAGTTTACAAAACATTCTGGGAGGTGGCCAGGGCAGATGTTGGTATCTTCATTTTGCAGATGAGGAAATTGGCTCCAGGATTAAGTGACCTGACACTGTCGCAAGCTGGTAAATGTTGGAGGCAGTCTTCAAATCCAGATCTCCCAGCTCCATATTGAAAGCATTTTAAACAATATGGCACTTTTGTAATAACAGGAAAAAAAATCCAGAAAGTAGATCAAGGAAAATCTGTTTACAAGTGCTAATAAGTTATGTCAGAGTTTTTGAAACCATGTTAGTTTGGATTCTTATATTTAAATGTTTTTTTCTTAAATTTATTGATACTTTTTGTTTCAACACAAATATTTCCCAACAAACACACAAATAGTCTTCCAAAGTACATCCCTTAAACCATTCATCTTTTGATTCCAACTAAAAGTATGGGACAGTGCTATACCAATCAGACTCCCAAGAAATTATTTTTGGAAGAACAAAAGGTGGAGAATCTCAAGGGAATTAATGGGAAAAAAATCAAATGAAGGTGTCCTAGCTGTACTTGATCTAAAACTATATTATAAAGCAGCAGTCCCCAAAACCATTTGGTATTGGCTAAAAAATAGATTAGTTGATCACTGGAATAGGTTAGGTTCACAAGACAAAATAGTCAACTATAGCAATCTAGTGTTTGACAAATCCAAAGATCTTAACTTTTAGGATAAGAATTCATTATTTGACAAAAACTGCTATGAAAACTGGAAATTAGTATGGCAGAAATTAGGCATGGACCCACACTTAACACCATATACCAAGATAAGATCAAAATGGGTCCATGATTTAGGCATAAAGAATGAGATTATAAATAAATCAAAGGAACATAGGATAGTTTATCTCTCAGACTTGTGGAGGAGGAAGAAATTTGTGACCAAAGATGAACTAGAGATCATTATTGATCACAAAATAGAAAATTTTGATTATATCAAAGTAAAAAGCCTTTGTACAAACAAAACTAATACAAACAAGATTAGGAGGGAAGCAACAAACTGGGAAAACATCTTCACAGTTAAAGGTTCTGATAAAGACCTCATTTCTAAAATATATGGAGAATTGACTCTAATTTACAAGAAATCGAGCCATTCTCCAATTGATAAGTGGTCAAAGGATATGAACAATTTTCAGATGATGAAATTGAAACTATTTCCACTCATATGAAAGAATGTTCCAAATCACTATTGATCAGAGAAATGCAAATTAAGACAACTCTGAGATATCACTACACACCTGTCAGATTGGCTAAGATGACAGGAAAAAATAATGATGAATGTTGGAGGAGATGTGGGAAAACTGGGACACTGGTGCATTGTTGGTGGAGTTGTGAACGAATCCAACCATTCTGGAGAGCAATCTGGAATTATGCCCAAAAAGTTACCAAACTGTGCATACCCTTTGATCCAGCAGTGCTACTACTGGGCTTATATCCCAAAGAGATACTAAAGAAGGGAAAGGGACATGTATGTGCCAAAATGTTTGTGGCAGCCCTGTTTGTAGTGGCTAGAAACTGGAAAATGAATGGATGCCCATCAATTGGAGAATGGCTGGGTAAATTGTGGTATATGAATGTTATGGAATATTATTGTTCTGTAAGAAATGACCAGCAGGATGAATACAGAGAGGCTTGGAGAGACTTACATGAACTGATGCTAAGTGAAATGAGCAGAACCAGGAGATCATTATACACTGCAACAACGATATTGTATGAGATTCCATTCTGATGGAAGTGGATTTCTTTGACAAAGAGGAGATCTAACTCAATTCCAATTGATCAATGATGGACAGAAGCAGCTACACTCAAAGAAGGAATACTGGGAAATGAATGCAAACTGTTTGCATTTTTGTTTTTCTTCCCGGGTTATTTTTACCTTCTGAATCCAATTCTCTCTGTGCAACAAGAGAACTGTTCACTTCTGCAAATATATACTGTATCTAGGATATACTGCAACATATCTAACAAATATAGGACTGCTTGCCATCTGGGGGAGAGGGTGGAGGGAGGCAGGGGAAAAGTTGGAACAGAAGTGAGTGTAAGGGATAATGTTGTAAAAAATTACCCAGGCATGAGTTCGGTCAATAAAAAGTTATAATTATTAAAAAAAAATTAAAAGAAAAAAGTATGGGACAAGCATTGACCTTTATTTTTTATTGGAGTTTTGATGCCTTTCAGTGTTGACTTTGTTTATTAAGGTTGTAGTTACTGTGTACACTGTTTTATTATTCCTGCTTTCTTCTATCTATATCCATTCCTGTAAGTCTTAACATGTTTCTCTGAATTGTTCACTTCTGTCATTTTTTTTAAATGAATGTTAAAAATAAATTCAGAGTAGTGGAACCAATTTACTTCTCTGTAATCAGTAATTTAATAGTCCCTACCTTTTCATAGGTCCTATGAAGATTTAGTATGTATTTTTCCCCAAAAAATTTCATATTTTTTAACCCTTGGTCTATAAGAGTATGAGCCTTATAGACTTAAATTTAATTCCTTGCATATTTTATTTTTTATACTTTAAAAAAATAGCTATTTATTTTTAACATGTTTTTTTTAATTCTCTCTTTAATCCCTCTAATATGTATTGAAAAGTCAAGAAATGTGTTATCATTTAAACATGTCACATGCAAAATATATTTCCATATTATCCATGTTGCAAAATAAAAAAGAAAGAAAAACAGAGTGAAAAGCTGATACATCAATTTGCATTCGCACTTCATCAGTTGCCTCTCTGGAGGTGGACAGAATTTTTCATTCTCAGTTCTTTAGAATTGCTATGGATTATTGTATTTGTCAGGATAGAAAAGTCACTGAGCAAATGATCATCATACAAAATTGCTGTTACTATGTATAGTGTTGTTTTAGTTCTGCTCCCCTTATTCTGTATCAGATCATATAAGTGTTCCCAGTTTTTCTCAAATTATTCTGCTTGTCATTTCTTATAACACAAGAATATTCCATCACAATCATATACCACAATTCGTTCAGCCATTCGCTAATTGATGGACATCCCTTTCATTTTCAATTCTTTGCCATAACAAAGGGAACTGCTATAAATATTTTTATACATATAAATCCTTTTTCTTTGATTTTTTTGGAATACTAACTTAGTAGTGGTGTTGCTGGGTCAAAGGATATACACAGTATATAAACTGTGTTTTTATACACACACACAGGGTACACCCTTTAGGTATAGTTCCAAATTCTCCTCCAGAACAGTTAGACTACAACTCTACCAACGTGAAGATATTATTCCAATTTTCCCACACCCCTTTCAACATTTGGCATTTTCCTTTTCTGTCATTAGCTATTCTGATAGGTTAGTATCTCAGTTGTGTATATTTGCATTTCTCTAGTTAATAGTGAGTTAGAACATTCTTTCATATGATCCTAGATAGCTTTGATTTCTTTTTTTTTTCATATCCTTTGACCATTTATCAACTGGAGAATGACTTGTATTTTTATAAGTTTGATTCACTTCCCCATATATATTTGAGAAATGAGGTGTTTATCAAAGAAACTTGCTGCTAATTCTCCTTCCCCCCTTTCCTGCTTCCCTCCTAATCTTGGGTAATCTTGTGTAAAACCTTTTTAATTTAATGCAGTCAAAATTATCTATTTTATTTCCTATGATTCTCTCTCTTTTTTGATCACAAATTCTTTCCTTATCCATAGCTTTGACAATAGAATTTTCCACATTCTCCTAATTTGCTTATGATATCACTATGTCTAAATCATGTACCCATTTTGACCTTGTCTTGGTATATGATCTGAGATCTTAGTCTATATCTAGTTTCTGCCAAACCACTTTCCAGTTTTCCCAGCAGTTTTTATTAACTAGTGAGTTTTTGTCACCAAAGCTGGATCTTTGGGTTTATCAAAAACTAGATTACTATGGTTATTTACTATTGTGTATTATGTACTTAATCTATTTCACAGGTCCACCACTCTATTTCTTAGCCAGTACCAGATGGTTTCATGATTATCACTTTATAATATACATAGTTTGAAATCTGGAACCGCATGGCCTCCCTACTTCACAATTTTTTTATTAATTCCCTTGATAGTCTTGACTTTTTGTTCTTCCAGATGAATTTTGTTCTTTATTGGTGTGAAAAGGTTTTTATTATTTTGTTCATATAGTTTTGGGGTTTGTCTTGGCAGTAGACTCCTAAGTATTTTATATTCTCTGCAGTTATTTTAAATGAAATTTTTTCTGTCTCTTTCTGTGGGATTTTGTTGGTAATATAGAGAAATGTTAATGATTTATGTGGGTTTGTTTTATATCTTGCATCATTGCTTAAGTTGTAAATTGTTTCAACTTTTTTTTAGTTGATTCTCTAGGATTCTCTAAGTATAGCATCACACCATCTGCAAATTTGTGCCTATTCTCATTCCTTCAATTTCTTTTTCTTGTTTTATTGCTATAGTTGGCATTTCAGTAGTATAATATTTAATAATAGTAGTGATAATGGGCATCTTAGCTTCACCCTATTAATTTTCCCCTTTCCTCTTGTTGGATAGCTTATTCCCATTATAAAAGATGATTTCTAATGGTTTTTAATAGATATACTTACCATTTTAAGGAAAACTTCTATTCCTATACTTTCCAGTATTTTTAATAGAAATTAGTGTTGTCTTTTATCAAAAATACTTTTCTGCATCTGTCGAGGTAGTCATATAATTTTTGTTGTTTTTGTTATTAATGTGATTGACACTGATAGGTTTCATATTTTTAACCAGCCCTTCAATCCTGATATAAATCTCACCTGCTTATAGTGTATGAGCTTCATGATATATTACAGTATTCTCTTTGATAGTATTTTAAATGTTTTGTAGAATTCACTTGTATCATATGAAAGTGTTCCAAATCATTATTGATCAGAGAAATGCAAATTAAGACAACTCTGAGATACCACTACACACCTGTCAGATTGGCTAAGATGACAGGAAAAAATAATGATGAATGTTGGAGGGGATGCGGGAAAACTGGGACACTGATGCATTGTTGGTGGAACTGTGAAAGAATCCAACCATTCTGGAGAGCAATCTGGAATTATGCCCAAAAAGTTACCAAATTGTGCATACCCTTTGATCCAGCAGTGTTTCTATTGGGCTTATATCCCAAAGAAATACTAAAGAAGGGAAAGGGACCTGTATGTGCTAAAATGTTTGTGGCAGCCCTGTTTGTAGTGGCTAGAAACTGGAAATTGAATGGATGCCCATCAATTGGAGAATGGTTGAGTAAATTGTAGTATATGAATGTTATGGAATATTATTGCTATGTAAGGAATGACCAGCGGGATGAATACAGAGAGGCTTGGAGAGACTTACATGAACTGATGCTAAGTGAAATGAGCAGAACCAGGAGATCACTTTACACTTCGACAACGATATTGTATGAGGATGTATTCTGATGGAAGTGGATTTCTTTGACAAAGACTCAATTTCAATTGATAAATGATGGACAGAAGCAGCTACACCCAAAGAAAGAACACTGGGAAACAAATGTGAACTATTTGCATCTTTGTTTTTCTTTCCGAGTTGTTTTTTACCTTCTGAATCCAATTCTCCCTGTGCAACAAGAGAACTGCTCGGTTCTTCACACATATAATACTGCAACATATTTAACATATATAGGACTGCTTGCCATCTAGGGGAGGGAGAGAATGCCAGGGAGAATGTTGTAAAAAAAAAAATTACCCTGGCATGGATTCTGTCAATATAAAGTTATTATAAAATAAAATAAAAATATTTAAAAATATATATATTAACAAAAAAAAAAAAAAGAATTCACTTGTGAATTCATCTAGTCCTGGTGATTTTTTCTTAGGCAACTTTAAATTCTTTCAAGGATGGGGTTCTTTCTTTTAGTATCCTGTTTCCTCTTCTATTAATTTGGGTATGTCATATTTTTCTAAATATTCATCCACTTCAATTAAGATTGGCATATGTTTAGGCAAAATAGCTTCTAATAATTGGTGTAATTTCATATTCATTGGTAGTACATTTACCCTTTTCATTTTTCATACTAGTTATTTGGTTTTCTTTTTATAAACCTAATTAATCAATGGTTTATTTCAATGGTTTGTTGTTGTTGTTTTTTCATAAAACCAGTTCCTAATTTTATTCATTTGCCTATTTATCATTCATTCATTGACTGATTTAATGGTTCTTTTACTTTCAATTTTATTAATCTCTTCTTCAATTTTCAGGGTTTTCATTTTGGTGTTTAATTAGGAATTTTTAATTGATTCTTTTAAAATTGAATACCCAATTAACTAATTTGTTCTTTCTCCATTTTACTAATGTAAACATTTAGAAATATAAAATTTCCTTTAAGTACTGCTTTGGTTGTATTCCATAAATTCTGGTACATTGTGTCATTGATGTCATTTACTTTAATGACATTATTGATTACTTCCATGATTTGTTCTTTGAACCACAAATTAGGATTATATTATTTCATTTTCAATTGATTTTTAATCTGTTTCTATAGACTTTTATGGAAAGTAACTTTTATTGCCTTGCATTCAGTATTTTTGCCTTTCTGTATTTGTGAGATTTTTATTCTTGGTATATGTACAACTGAAAAAAAGGCATATTCCTTTCTATTCCCACTCAGTTTTCTTTAGTCTTATCAAATATGGCTTTCCTGAAATTCTACTCATCTTAACTTCTTATTTGTTTTATAGTTAAAGTTATTTAGTTCTGAGAGAATTTATCCAAGTTTTTTTGAGTACCTCTTATAGGTCTTGCTTAAAGTCTGTTCTACTGATTTACTTTTATTTTTCAAATCGAATACCAATTTTGATAGAACTGTTTTGTATTAAAACTTGAAATCTGTTAATATCAAACATCATGTTGCTGTTTTCTTCTTTGCACTTAATCTGTTGATATTCTTGACAATTTATTTCTTTGAGTATATTTTGTTGTTATTTTCACTAATTCAATAAGGTATACCTATGATAATTTATTTGGTTTAGCATGAAATCTACAGATAACTTGAACAACATTTTTTTTATATTTATATAACCTAGTCATAAGCATTGTCTGTCTTTCTAATTACTTACTATTTATATTTTTATAAGAAATTTTATAATCCTGTGTTTATCTTAGTATATTAATTTCAAGATACTAATATATTTGTTGTTATCATAAATGAAATTCTATTCCTATCTTTTTCTCCCGGGTTTTCTTTATAATACACAGAAAACTTGATAATTATATGACTTTATTTTGTATTTTGCTACTTTAGTAGATCTATTAGTTGCTTTGATGAATTTTTATAATTTGGTGTTTCTGGATTTTGTGTAATAACATGGCCTGTGTAGCATATTAATGAAATTTAGTTTGTGTAATTAATATATTTAATAGCCAACTTTTTTTTGTTTGCTTTTTTTGTCATCTAAATAGCTCTCTGTACTGTTTTAGTAATTTGCATATTATACTGATGATGTAAATAGAAAACAAAGGCTACTTGTTCTTGTTGATTTTAAAAGCATAGTTTGAATTCAGAAAATAAAAATACATCCTTTTACATATGTGTGTGATCCTTAAACTTCACCTTGCTTTAGTCAGCAAATATTTGAAATGTGGTCTAAAATGCATTTTACCTCTTTCCCCATTGAATAGTTATGATTTTAGAAGTATTTTCTTTTTTGATTTATCCAATTCCTTTCCTTTCTGTCACCCCTTCTTTGAAGTCTCATTATATCTCACTGCAGTGATTCCAGGTCCTCCTTCCCTCTCTTTCAGTCCCTCCATTCTTCCCTCCATCAGTCTGACACGCTGGGACCGGATTTGTCTTTCTGAAGCAAAATCTGATCTGATTATGTTGTCCTAACCCCTGTCATGTTGTAATCCCTCACTTCCTTCTGAGCACTGATCAGGTACCACCTAGGGAGACCTTTCCTGATTTTCCTTAATCTTAGTATTCACTGCCTTCTCTGCCTCTTGAAATTCCTTTGTATTTCCTTGTTATGGGGTTCTCTTTAAATCACTAGTCTTGCCTTGTAATTTACATATAGTAAGTGCCTAATAAACATTTGCTTGAAGGAACTGAATTTGCCTTCTCAAAATCTTAAAAGGATTATGCTGAGTTAGAAAAAGGAGTCCTCCTCTCCATAGGAATAAAAATCATTGACCTGGGGCAGCTAGGTGGTACAGTGGATAGCTCATCAACCCTGAAGTCAGGAGTTCAGACACTTAACACCTCCTAGTCGTGTGACCCTGGGCAAGTCACTTAACCCCAATTGCCTCAGTAAAAAAAAAAAAAAAAATCATTGACCTGAGAGAATGTCATTGCATCTTGTTTATTTCCATTCTTTCATATTCTATTTAAATAGTTTGCATAACTTAAGTGACTAATTAATCACATTATACTGGAGTAGAGGTAGGGGAGAGATAGGAGCAGTATGTGGGATGAGCCAAAAGGATTTAGAGGTTAAATAATTTGTCCAAGGTCACACACCTAATAGGTATTAGTGGCAGAATTTGAACTTGGGTCTTGCTGACTCCAAGTGCAGTGCTTTATTCTCTATATTACATTAGGAAATCAGAGTCAAGTCAGTACACACCAACCAGGGGCCACCATACTCTTCTGTTTAAGTTTTGTTTTTTGAGCAGGTTCATCCAGGTAGCAAAATGCTTATGCTTTTTTTTGGTCTGTCTTTTCAAATGCCCCTCTGTAAACCATCCTAAGCAGTTCATGAACAGAATGCTGAAGTTCTAGATAGAAAATTGACATTTTTATTCTCTGTAATCTGTGAAATGGGAGATTAAGGTGAGGTAATGTTTTTATTCTCAGTGGTGCTCCAGTGATAACTTTCTATAGACCTTTAAAAAGAAGGCGAAAGTGATGAGATGATAACAAGTCCTGGCATACTGGCAGGGAAAAGGACAATACAAAGTAGATCTTTTTAATAAAATACAGCTCATTGATAAATCAATACTTTTTTAACAATATACATGCTATGTGACAGACGTCTGAAAATGTATGACACAGTTTGGATAAAGAAAAGATTGTTACAAGTGTATGTTGGTTTATATAAGCTCAGAGAGCATTTTCCACTCTTCCCTTCATATCCAGATGTCAGCTCTCCTATTTCTCTTGATTGTACCTTTGCTTTTTTCTAGAGACTCCTCCCCCCAACCTTTGCATGTTAAATTTAGACATCCCCTAATAAAGCTTTATCTTTCATTCCCTTGGTGATTTCTCGCCTACTCATAGCTTTAGTTCTTACCTCTATGCAAATATTTCTCCAACTGTACTCTGACTACTCCCATGCTATATTTTCAGGTGCCTGCTGGACATCTCCACCTAGTTGTCCTTCTTTGATCTTATACTCAGCATGTCTGAATTCTTACCTCTCATACTTTGATAGGCAAGAAACTCTGCACAAATCATTTCAATAGACAGTCGCTTGAGACTTATTTCCCAATCATTACACCTACCCTGCCAAAATCACACATTTTTGTGGCTGCTAGATTTTATAGCACAAATATAGAATGTGCCATGTATATTATTATATTTATTTGTACATATGTCTTATTTGCCTTACTAGATGACAAATTCTTGGACAGCTATCTTTTTGACTCCCCAGAGCCCAGCATAAAGTCCTTTGCACATGTCTATTTCAAGGGTCTATGATTTCATTGGTTTCAGTAGCATTCCTTGCCTTGGTGCAGACGGCACTCCTTATGTAAATAGTCTTTAAGGGGGACTACAGCCAAAAAAAAAAAAAAAATGGTATTACCCTGGGGTCATCCTTGTAATCATATAAAGTAGTAATTTATTCAATATGAATTGGATGGAAATGAACTGATAAGCAACAATGCTCTACCCATGATGCACCGTCCATCTTACTGAAACTTCAGCAAAGTTTTTGTGAAGGGAGATGGAAAGAACAGCAGGAATTCAAGTACATGAACAGATGTAGTCCAGATGGATTCCCTAGGGTTCAGTACAAATCCATGAAATAAATAAGACCTTATATTTTGACTCATAATGATAGCTAGTTTATTTAATTTGGGAGTGGGGTGGGGATTTAAATTCAGTGATTCACAGGGACATTTAATCTTGTATCACACCTTCACAACAGAATCCCCAAAACCTTTTAAAATTACATAGGCTCAAAGAAGTTGTTTTTGTAAACAACCACTTATAGTAGATTAACTCTAAAGAGTAAAGAATGCAGTCACCTTTTAACTGAAACCCAGACATGATCCAAAAGTAGTATAGCACTCAGCAAATTTGAACCTATTGAACTAATGTAGGACATCTAAGTTGGTAAGACATTCCTTCTCATGTCCTGGACTGATAGTTAAGATCATATCAGCTGAGAAGTAAAGTATTTGAAAATTCAAATACTGCTTTCTGTACTAATCTTTAAGTCTTTTTGAACCTTGATTCCATTGTTAAAGGACAAAATTAATTCTTTAATCAGCTAACACTGAGCTTTAGATATTTGTTCTGCCCAGTACTATAGAAATAATCCTAGAAATTTCCATCTTCAATAGATCCTGAAAATCATCTAGATCAGGGATTCTTAATCTTGAGTCCTTGGACCCCAAAGATTTTAGGAGTAGATTTGGATGGGGAAAAAAATACATCTATTTTCATTGATGTCTAACTAGAATTTAGCATTTCCTTCAGTAACTTAAAAACAGGATTCTGAGAAGGAACTGATAAGCCTCACAAGATTTAAGAACAACTGATCTAGACCTACCTTCTCAGTTTACAGGTGTGAAGAGCCTGACACCTAGCATAGTGGTGGTTTTTTCCCTTTTTTCTTCCTCATTGGGCTAATTTATGATATCCGAGAGAAAGAGAGGTAGGTGGGAACTAAAGAAAGGTGATAACAACAAATTATAGATTTCAAACTAGATAAGTCATAATAAAGACCAGCTCATCCAATGATCTCATTTCACAGGTGAAGAAACAGATCTAGAAAATAGAAGTGGTTTCTTGAGGTTTTTCCAATTCTAGATAAGTGATCCAGAGATAAGTTACAAGGCTGTAAGTCACAGAATTGGACGTGTGAGCCAAGTCTAAATCAAATCTAGCTCTTTCCACTACATCATGTTATGACTCCCAATCCCTTTAGAGTTAGTTTTAATTTTAGGGTTCTTGTTACTCTCTTTTTACATTTCCCCAGGCTTTTTGTTTTTCCTTTTTCTTTCTCATGTTCCTTTTGAAGAATTCACATCTATATCATCAGTCCCCAAATATTTAAGGGCCATCTATGGGCTAGGCACTGTCCTAGGTGCTAGGGATGAAAACACATATAAGGAACACTCTTGCCCTCAAGGAGCTTGCATTCTATTGGAGAGACAAATGTACATATAAATTTAGATACTAGATATATGCAAAATAGTTAATAATGGGGTAAGACATTAGTAGTAGAAGGCAACCAAAAAATATAAAATTGTATGTAAGTAATAGTAAGGACAATTTAACTATACCATAAAGTAGTGGAAGAGACAGGATGTATAATAAGGCTAGGCAGGTAAGTTAAGGAAATATTTTTGAGGAGCTTTGAAATTAGGTTATCTAAACTTGTTGGTATAATATAGGTATTCGATTATTTGTGGGATCTGTGATTTGATCAGTATGATTTCTCCATTCACTGGCACAGATGAATTCTCTCTCTCAGTAGCCAATCTGGTGTTGAAGCTCTCCCTGCTAAGCTTGATAAGCCTGTTAAGGATAGGCATCTTTTTTGGTATTCCCAGTGTTAAATACAGTGTCTGGCACATAGCAAATGCCAAATAAATCTATATATTGCAGAAATTAATCTCAGTTTTCTGAAATCCTAAGGATAGCTAGAGCAAACCTGAATAGTTAATTAGATCTTGAAAGAGTAAAATGAAGGAGTACCAATTGAAGCCTAATAAAGTTAAGGACAAAGGGAAGAGATCACAAAGGTTCCCTTTTTAGTGTTACTCAAACTCAAACAACAAACAAAAAACCTCAGGTGAGGGGCTTATTTTGAACATGACAAACAAGAAAGATGAATATTTCTAAATAGGAAAAAGAACAGAAAAACAAACTTACCTAAAGAACAGAAAATCAAGCTTACCTATGAAACCATAGTCTTATATAAAATTGGGGGTTTTGAGGTATGTACTCTCTTGATCACTTCACTTTCAAAGCTCTCTGGCTTTTTTGTGTTTTCCTGTAAACTATCTTTCTGGGTATTTTTTTAAGTGCTTTATCAATGCTATTTCCTTTCTTCCTTTTAAAAATGGGGTGGGGAAAGTTATCACTATTCTCTTCTATTGAGTTAGCATAGTCAAGCAAGATGAATCCACAATACTGGATGGAAAATATGTTTCATTCTGAATCTGTAGTTCATTAGTTCTTTCTCTACAGATGGTTAGAATGCTTTATCATCAGTGTTATGCTCATTGCATGGAGCAGAGTTCTTCAATCTTTTAATTTTTTATACTGTAGATATTTCATAAATTGTTCCATTTTTGCCCACCTTACTCTGTCCGTGACCCTGAGCCATTCTCACTGTTTAAAACGAAGCAATAAACTTCAACTGGCTGTGTATGAATAGGCTACTCATGTATGCCCCTTGTGCTTTCCAAAGAGTGAACCCAAAGTCCAGAGCTTTGAGGCATACTCGGAGGCAGCTGATTGACAGTAGATTCAAGTTCCTACAGATTTCCTCATTCCCTATGTTGCAGGCATATAAGTGAACAGAATTCTGGGTTCAGTCCCTTTTCTGCTGCTGTAATCCTGGGCATGTTGTTGTGTCCTCTTAGTTTCCCAAACAAAATTATGTTATAGGCAAAATGGTATAGACATCGATAGAAAAGGCTTACTTCTTAGTACTCAAAACAACTCTGTAATGCTCTCATTTGCAGAGAAGGTGCTGATCTCCTTTGCTAGCAGGATTTTCTCATCTGGAAGTTTCCTATATTAATGAAATCACAGATCTTGATCTTAGTCCTGCCCATCCCTACCATGATTTGTTCCCCAATTGATGAGAACCTCTTTACTTTCAAGTTCTTTGCTACAAGAAAAGTATTGCTATGAATACTTTAATATTCATAGCCAAGGATGACCATACCCTTTGGCAATATGTCCATTTCTGAAACTATTAAAGATGCAACCAGGACTGAACAAGCACTAGGTCAGACTCAGTATAGCAGTTCTTTTAAATTGATGCTCAGAATAAGTACTGCAAGATCATCAAAGAAAAACTGAGTGATGTTAAGTGTACTCCAATTATTTAGGCAGAAATATTTAGTATCTGATTGTCTCTATAATATAGATATTAAACTTCTGAGTTATTCTCTCCCTTTCTCTCTTCTCCCTCCTTCCCTCCTATCCCTGTCTTTGTCTGTTTCTGTCTGTCTGTCTGTGTCTGTCTCTATCCGTATCTGTCTCTGTCTTTCTCTTTGTCTGTGTGTGTCTCTCTGTGTCTCTGTATGTATGTCTCTGTGTGTGTGTCTCTCTCTCTGTGTCTCTTTGTGTGTGTGTGTCTCTATGTGTGTCTTTGTGTGTGTCTCTGTCTCTCTGTCTCTGTCTCTCTCATATTGCCCTCCCCCAGAGTCTATTCAAAAACCTTCCACCATAATGTTTTGTCACATAACTTAATCTCTATTCATGTTACTCTCAGTATCTCTTACAACTTCCCATCATCTTTATGATAAAGCCTAACTTTTTATTCTTGCATACAAGATCTTCCCTAACTTGACCTCAATTTACTTTCTCAGTTTTATCTCTTCATTTTAATCTTCTTGTTCTCCAAAGCTTTAAACCAGCTGGACTACTCCCTGTTCCCCAACTGCCCTCTGTAATTTCCTACACTTTTCAAATTTGCTTACTCTGCTTGGAATTCCCTCCCTATTATATGGTCTCTCAAAAACTGTACTCTTAAGATTTCATCCCATCATCAAATTTAACCTCTTCCAGCCCTCTCTGTGATTCCAGAGAACTTTGTAGCGCTCTCTAACACTTGTCATGTTCTGCTTTGCATTATGGTGATTCTGGATATATCTTATCTCCCCAATTAGATCTTAAGTTCCTTGGGGATAGGGATTGGATGTTACTCAACTTGACTCAAAGTGGTGTTTGTTGAATGGAATCACTAAACTGGATTTAGGGGTGTTGGGTGGGCATTTTAGGCCTCTTATTTTTCTAATACCTTACATTTTTTCATTAACTTTTCATTGAAAGAGTTGAAGGACTTTGGGTATGAGGCAGAACTGATATGAAACGAGTAAGTCCAGATGTTTTTACTCAGAAAGTGATTGGAAGTGTAAAAGCCTGTCTTTAACCGCAGTTTGGTCTGCCTGTAACTTGTTTATTCCATCTGTTACCGAGCTGTGGCTCGGGTCCTGACAGACATAGTATTGATGGGCTGCTGCTGCTTTTGTTTTGGTTTATTTTCCCCCCAGACAACCCACTTTTTACATCCATGATTATAGTTGATTCTGGGATAGGCACTGTTGGTGGAGGGAGATTTTCTTAATTTGTTAATAGGAAACCTCTTCGCTGGTGGATGTATGTGACCCTAAGCCATTCCCACTCTTTAAAACTAAGCAGTAAACTTCATTTGGCTATGTATGCGTTACACTACTCATGTGTGCCCCTAGTGCTTTCCAAGAGTCAGCCCAAGGTAGAGGTGCCATTCTCAGATTCCTTTAAGGCATGGCTGCTGATTGCCAGTAGATTAAACTTAAAGCTAATGGGTTAGAATATCAGCAATAGGTATGTTAGCAAGAACAGGATTATCTAATTGAGACCCTATTTCTTTTTTTCAAAAGAGAAGAAATAAAACAAGCCTTTTAGAAAAAAAATTATTTAAATAAAGTAGGATTTTGTAATGCAATGCAATTCTGGATTGCATTGATTTAAAAACCAGATGGACCATTGTAACCCATCTATCTGTTTTGCACATAAAAGTCTCTTTATCTGTAGCTTGGTGTTTTCTATTAACTTTCTGTTGCTTTTTGGCCGCCGCCCCCCCCCCCCATCCCCCACAATGGCTAATGGTTGAGAAGTGTGGATATTGACTATCAGTAGCTATGGAAACTCCTAATAAGCCTTGGTTAGACTTTTTGCTTGGTATGGCTGATCTTCATTATCCATGTATATGGCACTTTTCTTGCTGATGATTGATGCTAGGATCTCCAGAAATGGGAACTGGAAGTAACAGAATGACACTGGCTTGATTCATTCACCATATTTCAATCAGCGCAACATTGGCTGGCAGTCAATCCTATTCTGTGTGTACTTTTTCTTTCAAGTAAAATTGAGAGGGAATGATTTACTCTTGGTAATCAAAGATATGCTCTTAAAGAGTCAATGATAGTTTTAGGATTTTACATTGGTGAAATTACAGTATTTAAGAACTGCATCAGTCTGTTGGATTTATCACCTGCTCTCCACAAAACCTCACATTTTCTGCATTTCAAATACAGTTGTGTTATATGCACATTTATCATATGCACTTACTATGCTCCAAGCAGTGTGCTAACCACTGGGGATATGCATAAAGACAAAAGATTGGATATTATGTTCTCTGTAGATTTGAAGGACACAATTTTCTCCTGGTTTTCTTCCTACTTACTTACCCTCTTCTTTTCTTTTTCTTTTGCTGGGTCCTTCTCCAGATCATACCCTCTAACTGTAGATGTCCCTTAGGGTTCTGTCCTACCCCCACCCCTTCCACTTTTCTCTTTCTATACTCTATTTAGTGATTTCATCAGCTTCCATGTGTTTAATTATTGTCTTCATGCTGTAATGGTTCCCCAAAATTCCTATCCTGCACTAACTTCTCTGCTGACTTTCAGTCTTGCATCTCCACTTGCCTTTCAAACATCTCAAATTGGATACCTAATAGAGATCTTTTTTTTTAAGTATTTTATTTTTTCTAATTATGTGTAAAAACAATTTTTAACATTTTTTTGAAATTTTGAGTTCCAAATTTCTTCCTTCTTTCCCCTTCTCCTCTCATTCAGAAGGTAAGCAATTCAGTATATTAAGTAATGAAAACATATTTCTATATTATGTTGGAAAAGAGAAAATAGACCAACCCCCCCCCCCAAGAAAAATAAAGTTTTTAAAAAAAAAAAAAAGTAGGCTTCAATCTATGTTCAGATTCCATGAGTTCTTTCTCTGGAAGTGGATGATATTTTTCATCCTAAGTCCTTCAGAGTTGGCTTGGTGTTGTATTGCTGAGAATAGCTGAGTCATTCACAGCTGATCATCATACAATATTACTGTTATTGAATATACTCGTCTGGTTCCCACTTTACTTTGTATCAACTTGGATAAATCTTTCCAGGTTTTTATGAAAGCATTATGCTCACCATTTTGTGGGGGAGAGGGAGGGAAGGAGAAAGGAAGAAAATTTATTTGCTAAATAAGCCAGTTGCTTAAGAATGTGGCAGGCACATCATAGGAAGACTAATAAACAAGAACCAGCAGTCTCATAGGAAATGCTATGGGAAAGAGCCTGCAAAAAACACCATGCCCTCAAATATCTATTACAAATGCAGAAAATACAGATAATATGCATAGTGAATGAGAAATCTTAATTTTAGTAGGTAAATTTGACTTCATAAATAGGATTGTTCTGATAACTATTTAACAAAAAGCTCTTCCAGACCCCCAAAAATGTACACATGGCATACTTTTAAGTTCAGTCTGAATTATTAATATTTTTACATTGATTTCCTTTATTTTCTTTTAAAAATTTATTTAGTATTTTTCCCAGTTGTATGTAAAAATAACTTTTAACATTCATTTTTAAAACTTGGAATTCTAAATTCTTTCCCTCTCTCTTTCTCTATCTTCCCTCACTGAAAAGGCATGCACGTCCATGTGGATTATATATGTGTAGTCATGCAAAACATTTCCATAATAGTCATTTGTGAAAGAAAATATAGGCAAAACAAAAAAAAGTTTAAAAGTGTGCTTCAATCTGTATTCAGATACAATCAGTTCTTTCTTTGGAGATAGATATAATTTTTTATCACAAATCCTTCAGAGTTGTATTGGATGATTGTATTGTTGAAAAGCTGATCATCTTACAGTATGCTGTTATTTTGTACAGAGTATATTTCCCTTTGTATCAGCTCATATAAGTCTTTCCAGATTTTTCTAAGAGCATCCTACTCATTTTTTCTTACATGACGATAGTATTCAATTATAATCACATGCCACAGTTTGTTCAGCCATTCCCCAATTCATGGGCATCCTCTCAGTTTCCAATTCTTTACCTCCAGAAAAGTTTTTCACCATTTCTTGTAGCACAGTGGTATATGCTTCCCTCACAGAGTCTTCAACTTCCTCTCTACAATAAAGCTTTTATATGAGATAATTTACCCTATTCTACCTCATTCTTCCCCCCTTTCCTAGTGTATTTCTGTTTCTTCCTTTTAAATTTTATTTTATTCTTTTAAAAAATCAACTGACATCATGCCTTCTGTCTCCTTCAAATTACCATAATAATAATAAAGTTCTAAGAAGTTACAAGTAATACTTTTCCATGTGGGAATATAAACAAATTAATGTTATTAAATCTTTTATTCTTCTTTACTATTTACCTTTTTATACCTTTCTTAACTTCTGTGCTTGAATTTCAGGTTTTCTATTCTGCTCTGGTCTTTACTGGAATGGTTGAATCTGGAATGCTTGAAAGTTCTCTATTTCATTAAATATCCATTTTTTCCCTCAAAGAGTATACTCAGTTTTCTTGTTTTCCTCCTTGTAATATCATATTCCAAGCCCTCTCATGCTTTAATGTTGACCTTTCCTACTCACATAAATTGTCCAAGACTGGAAAATTACCTTACCTCATTATTTTATGGGTTCTGTAACTCTAGAACTTATTTAGAGTCATTATTTTAAAGTTGTTTGGAGGGGCATTTGGAAGAATTCACATGAGTTCTCCTTTACACCTCCATCTTGGCTCTGCTTCTATTATCTAGTCCAATCAACAGCTAAAGCTCCTTTTGTTCAAAACAGATCTTGGTATCCTGTCTACCCATCACTAGCTTTCCTATTACTATAGAGAGTAACAACCTTTCTCTTCCCTAGACTCACAACTTTGGTGTCATCCTGGACTGCACTGTCTCTTACCCCTACTATCCAAGTTGTTTCTAAGACCTTCCCATTTTACCTCTGCAGCATCTCTTGCCCACACCCCCATCTCTTCCCTGACACTGCCATCACCCTAGAGCAGGTCCTCACATCTTAAAAAAGGCAGTAGCCTCCTGGGGCTTCTGCTTGCCTCAATTCTCTCCCATTCCAATCCATCTTTCATTTCATCCCCAAAATGGTTTTCCTAAAACACAGGTTCAACATGTCATTCCCCTACTCAATATACTTCAGTGGCTCTTTATTGCCTCTAGGATCAAATACAAAATTATCTTTTTGGTATTTAAAACCCTTCATAACTTAGCCTTCTCTTTTTTTCCAGTCTTCCTACACCTTAATTCCTAACATGTACTCTTTGATCTAATGACAGTGTCCTCCCAGTTTTTCCACAAACAATATACTCTGTCTCTCAGCTCCAGATAATTTCTCTCACGGTTCCCTATGCCTGGAACATTTTCCCTCTTCCATTCTTCTACTGACCTCTCTGGCTTAAGTCCTGACTAAAACCCTACCTTCTTCAGAAAGCTTTCCTAACCCATTAATTCTAATGCCTTTTTTGTTAATTATGTACTATTTGTCCCTTGTGTGTATGTGTATGTATGTTTGCATGTTGTCTCCCTCATTAGATTGTAATCTCTTTGAGAATGGAGATTTCTTTTGCCTCTTTGTATCCCCCATATTTAACATAGTACCTAATATATAGCAGATGCTTAATCAACAGTTCCTGCTTTGAAGGAGCTCGAAGTTTAATTGGGAGTAACATTGTAATATATATATTTAGAGTTTCTGTAAGAACTGTCATAAGACATTCATAAGAATTTTCATAATCATTCAGTCAACAACCACTTATTAAGCATCTATTATATGTGTGTGATATATAATATATATCCTATATATTAATACACATAATAAACATGAAAAGAAAAATACAAATATGAACACCCAGTGGTTGAATGCATTGTTATTAGGGAAGGAGGGCACTAACCTTTGGGGGTTCAGCAAAGGCTTTGATGTCATAGGTGCTGCCTGAGCTGAATCTTCATCTGAGAAGTATCATGATGTAGTGGCTAAAGGGCACAGTCTTGTTGTCAAGAAAACCTGGATTAAAATCATCCCTCCAACACTTCCTGGCTTTGACTTTGGCTAAGTGCTCTAGACAAGTCTAAGTAGCTTTAAGTTAAAGAAGAGTGGCTGGTAGGTGCCAACTGAGAGTGTCTGTTCTTTGAAAGCTCTTGCCCAGAGGACATCACAGGACTAGCCCAAAGTAAATAAACAAAAGCTGAAAATTTACCATCAAATATTTGTTTAGTAGCAATTAACAATGTTGGCTTTGGAGCAACACAACTGAATCAGTAGAATATTTTCTTAGCCATAGTAATTTAAAATTAATCAGGTGAGTTTACATAGATGTACATTTGGAAAATATGGTTGAATGAAGCATTTTCAGTTTTTTTTTTTTTTCACAATCTTGAGCAGATGATTCAATATAGAGAAAACTTGGGGAGAGACGTAGAAAGTAAAAGTTCACAATCTCTTTTTAAAGCACTTAAAAATAAATGAGTCGTTTGAGCCTTGGAAAGTATTTCAATAAACAAACCCTGGTAATGAACCAAATTTGAATCCCTTGGCAGCTGATTTTCATCCAGCTGTATTCAGTTATTGAACATCTGTCAAAGAAAGTAATGTGTAATTTGTCCATTTCTAACAATGGCAGAAAGCTGCTTTTAACCCTCAGTGGTATTTTCTAAAACCTTCTAATCTCTACAAAGTTGTTAAGATGCAATAAACCAGGCTTTTATCAGTCCTGGAATGGCTGCTGGAAGTATAAAGAGACTCGAGTTGACATTCATATGAAAGGAATTATAACCATCTAGAGCTTTATCTCTCAGTAAAATGTGTAGCATCCTACTCAGTCACATGTTGTGTTAACATAGAGTCAACAGCAGTGTGAATGGTGTGTTTCCTGGCTACATAAAAAATGACAAGATGAGAATCAGTACTCTCCAGTGTGTGTGTGTGTGTGTGTGTGTGTGTAGCTGAAGAGCTGGGGTGGGCTGAATTAAATAACATTCCTAAGTATTTAATTCTCTGCTTTTATGTAATGCATATGTATGCATTATGACATGAGGGAGAGTTATCATGATCTTATTTTGTAACTTGGGGAAAGTTTATTTTTGAAGTCATAATTTTCTCTCTCTTTCTTAATATCTTTAGCATCTTTGATAGGAACTTTCCCATCTATGCTAGGGTTCAAAGTTTCACTTTTTCCAGTTTTTTGTTCACAGAAAAACTTAGGTTTTTTCTGTGAACATAAGAAAAACATATCTCCATTAGGGTGTTTCCAAATGGCAAACTTATGAATTGAAGATAAATCAGTTGGCAGTTTTAGAAAGGAGAAGAGCATGTCAGAGTTTTTACCTTCCCTCAAATCAAGCCCCTAACTTTTGTCTAAGGTGATTTGAGTAAATTTTCTTAAATTATGGACATGGAGAAGAGTAGGATACAAGAGAAATGAGAGGCCATTTTTAGAAAACTCCTGGGACCAAGCGAGAGAAGTTCTTGATAATTTGTACTGTTTATTCTGCCTGAAGTTTATTACATTTTCTTTTCTTTTCCTTCCTTTATTCCTTCTTTCCTTCCTTCCTTCTTCTCTTTCTCTTTTTTCCTCTCTCCTTTCTTCCTTGTTTCCTTTCTTCCTTACTTTCTTTTTTATTTACATTTGTTTTCTAAACAAAAAATATTCCTGAACAGAAATACTAGCAAGCATTTTAAACTTTAATTATTTAAACCTCTGCTTTATATTTCCTGCTTAAAGCATTGCATCAGGTATGTAAATTCAGTTGATTAGAATCTCAACAGCAGCAAGAACTTAGAGCTTTTAAAGAAACCCCTTCATATCCATTAATCTTTCTGAGCCAAGACAGCAAAATGATCAAATAAAAATACATCACTATGATTTTGACAGATAGCCTGGCTTTAATTGCCAAGATCAGCACAGAACCTGCCTACATTATATCACTCTTCCTCTGTTTTCCAAATACAGTATAAAGTCATCTTTCAAATTTGTTCAGCTTTGAAGTTGGCTAAGTTTCCTACTGTCCCTGTGATGTCCCTGTGATGGCAGGATCTCTGGAATGACTTTTTCTTTTTTTGTTTATGCAAAATAGTAAGTCACAGTTTGCATAGAGCTACAGGTAGAAAGGAGATGTCTGCAGAAATCATTTTCCCATGTGTTCATTCTTTTTGAGTTCCTGGGAAATAATAATGAAGGGTAGGATGATCCAGGACATTTTGGTGTGTTGTATTTGTGAGATAAGAGAGTCAAGTATTTCCTATGCTCAATCCTTTCCCCCTCACTAATTGGGAAACATATTGATGTAGCAGTACTTCCCTTTTCTACTGAACAGGAAACTTATCAGAGGATGAATTTCTGGAAAGGGAAAAAAAAAACCATAAAATAATTCAACAGACATCATTTACAAGCATACATATTAAAATAATATAGATCATAGATTCTCAGAAATTGACAGGACCTTAAAATTTAGTGAGTTCGATTCATTCTTTTCCTAGATTAGGTGAAGTGACTTGTCTAGAGTTGTACAGATAATACATGACACAGTTAGGATTTGACCTCACATTTTCTTAGTCCAAAGCCATTGCTCTTTCCAGCACCCTCTGAGCTTTCTAGCATCATTTTTGCTCATTTTGAGTTGGTTTTACTGTCTGTACTTTTACAGATGTCATTTTCATATCAAGTCTTCATCTATATTTTCTTTCAAAAACACTCTAGAAAACAGGAATCAAATCAAGGATGGAGAGAATGGAAACCAATGATTTTTGATCACTCTATAATTCTTTCTTCCTTTGTTTTCAGAACACCAGGGAAGCTACACAACTTTTTCTTTCAACTTCTCAGGTTTAGAATCCTTTCTTCCTCATCAGGCATCATTTTGGTTTGGGTTCCACTGCCTTATTTTATTCTTTATGAGAGAGAAAGGCAACACTTCTGTCATAAAGCATAGACTTGCGAATGTGAAGCACCAAGGAGCCAGTTTCATTAATAATTATATGTTGTTCATTTCCAAAAGGATTTGAGGCAGCTTGCAAAATTAAACATGGTATAAAAAGGGACATTTTAAAGGATAAAAACACAAACAGCCATATAAAAATACAGAGGAAGAGGTCTAATATATCAAGCATTTAAGAAATGCCTATTGTGTACCTGGCACTGGAAATAAAAAGACAAAAAACAAAACCTCAGAGAGCTTGCATTTTTATCAGAGATAATATGCACACATATTTTACATATACATATATGCATATTTGTTGAGTTAAGCTAATTACATTCAAAATAATTTTAGGAGGGGGAGACACTAGCAGCTAGGAGCATCAGAAGAAAAAGCCCTCCTTATGTAAGAGAAGACATTTAAATGGAGCTTTGAAAGAAACTAAGGTTTCTAAGAATTGAAGGTAAGGAAGGAATACACTCCAACTTTTGAAAAGAAATGGGGTTGGGAGATGGATTGCTTTGTTTAAGCAACAGCAAAAGGACCAGTTGGGCAGAACCACAGGAGAACAAGTACATGAAATGCCAGTCAGAAGAGTTTTTTTTTTTTTTTTATCCTGGGGCAATAGGGAGTCACTGGAATTTTTTGAGCAGGAGAATAGAATGATAATGATTTTCATTTTATGAAAATTGCTGGCAGCTGAGCACTGAATTTCATTCTATTTCCTGGCAACTAAGGCAAGAAGTTACATCATTTTCATTGTCTGATATAAGAAAGTTCATGTATTTCTATACAAGAGGCTAGAGTTTATTCCTGACCATTTCCCCTTAACTTTGGATCTTTATTACTGTCAAGAACATCATCTTTCTCCCAATCTCCCAGGTTCTCAACTTTGATATCTGGACTCCCCAGTCTCATTTACCTCACCTATCCCATCAATTGCCAAATCTTGTCATTTCTACTTTGACATCACCTGCTTTAGCCCCTTAACCTCCTACCTTGACTTTTGCAAGAGTTTTCTTATAGTTCTGCCTGCCACAAGTTTCTCTCTACTCTAATCTGTTCTCCACTCAATCTGATCATGCTGCTTCCCCTGTTCAGTGAGCTTCACTTGCTCGCTACAACCTCAGATTGACTATAAAGACCTCTCTGAAAGCTGTTCGCAACTTCTTGGCTTAATTTAGCAGTCTTCTCTCCCTTTACTCCCCACCTGTCACTCCATGGCTCAGCAGTCCGGACCACCTTGCTGTGCCCCTTACATGATGCTCTGACTCTTATTTCTTTTTCTTTGAAATGATCTTTCTCTTTCCTGGAATGTTCTTCCACCTCAATACTCCTTTGACATCTTTTGAAGATGTCACTTAGATGAGATCTTGTTTTCTTAATCACGTCAGTTTTGACTCCAAGGTTATCTCATGTATCTAGGTTTTTCTGTATTATCTCTTCAATTAGAATGTAAGATCCTTAAGAGGAAGGATTATTTTTGCCTTTCTTTATATCCCAGGTATTTGACAATATTAATAGCACTTTTTAACTGCTTGATATTATTTCAATTAGTTTTGATTACAGTTTCCCAGTCCTTTCCATCTCTTACCCTTTCTTTTCCCTCCCTCCCATGGAGTAGCCATATGTTCTAGCCAGGCAGCTGGCACTCACCCCAGAAAGGGTCACAGTGAGGACACCAGCCTCAGTAAGGGAATCTCCCTAATATTTTTATCATCCTTCATCCCGAGAGAAATATAGAGCAGCAGTTAGGCGATGGGAGAGGGGAGACCTCTGGTTTCCCTCTTATTTTGGGGACTTTGTCATTGGCCTCTCTTGGGTTATTCATTATAGCCAAGAATGCCATCCTGAGAAAGTTTTAAAACCTCCTTCTAATGACTTCCCATGATTTGGAAGCTCCCTTTTCAAAATCTCCATCTCTTACTTAGGCCTGGGGAAAAGCCGTTCCCCTATGGCTGTGTTGAGGGCTTGTTGGGGAGCATCACTGGGAACTGTTTTTGACAATTCAAGTACTTAGTCAGGAGCCTCCCAAGAAGTAAATCTAAATGCAGGTATCTTCCCTCTTTAAGATCACCTGATAATCTAAAGAATTCAAGGGAGTATCTTGCCATAGTTACAGCATTGGGCAAATACACCTTTGGTTTTATCAGCTAGAGAAATGACTTTTTTTTTTTTTAATTCAGCAAATGGAAATTTGTTTGTTCAACATTGACATTGGGCTGTCAGAATGGAAATGCTGCCCCTTGGTTATGTTTTTCTTGGTTTTTCCCCCTTGTCCCAGATCGTAAATGTTTTAGCTGCACAAAGTCCTGCAGGTTCAGAGTGGGGTTAAACCCTAGACAGTTCCCCCTTCAGGTAGAGAGGATGGCATCTCGCCTGTGTGTGATCAAGGAAGCCTCTTATTCATAGGAAATATCTGTCCAGGAAACAGAAGAGGCCTCAGAAAAGGTAATGAGGTTCTGGGCTCGAGCTTTCAGAGAGACCTGTCTGCTGATTCCCCTGCCTGAAGAGGAAGTCAGCAGGGAGTGTTACTTTTATAGTACATGGACTCGGAAATGGGAGTCTCCTGTGGGGAAATTATATACCAAGGAGATCCAAGGGCTGGGTGGGGGGAGGTAGTTAAAGAAACTGAACTTGCTTTCCCCCTCTTTCCTTTGATTGCGTAGTCACACATTGTGAAATGGTTTCCACAGCTAAACTATCAGCTTCTCAGATTAGACCTGCCACTAGAAACAGGTGAGAGAAGCAACTCTAGGAATCCACCAAGGATGTTCCCAGGTCCACTTTGTGAACGCTCCCGAGCTTCAACACACATTGATTTTGTTCTGTACTGAATTAATGTAGTTCCTACTAGAGTCAAATGTTTATTTACTGAGCTATGGGAAATATAGAAACTATATTTTAGAGGCAACTAGGTGGCGCAGTGTAGTGATGCCGGGTCTGGATCAGAAAGACCTGAGTCCAAACCCTGCCTCAGGCACTTATTACCTGAGTGATCCTAGGCAAGTCACCTAACCTCTGTCTGCCTCAGTTTCCTCATCCATAAAATGGGGATGGTGGTCAATAGCACCCACTTCCCAAAGTTGTTGTTCGGATAAAATGAGATATTATTTGTAAAGTGCTTTACAAGCTTTAAAACAGTATCTAAATGGTAGCTATATTATTAATTTTATGAGTGGGTTTCTGGTTTACAAATGTCTAGTTTGTATAAAGACACTCTAGTAAAATGTAAATTGTTTAAAGGCTGGAGCCTATCTCCTCCTCCCCTCCCTCAGGGACTTCAATCAATGAATGGAGTTAAATGCTTGACAAGAATAGATAAAATACTCTTCTCTTGTGTCCTAGAGAGAACTGGGACCTTCTTCCTCTCACTCTTTTCCCTTCCTGCTGCTGTAGGCAACCTTGGAAGCCTTATTCTTCCTCCTATGACCTGGTAAATCTGGAGCAAAGGAGGAATTCTCCACCCACCCCACCCCCTACCACTTACACACACACACACACACACACACACACACACACACACACACACACACACACATATATTCTCTCTCTCCCCTGTCTGTCTGTCTGTCTGTCTCTGTGTGTTTCTCTCTGTCACTGTCTCTCTGTTTCTCTCTTCCTTCCCCTTTCCCAAGGCCACCTGGCATCTGAAGTCGGAATGCAGAGCCGGTGTTTTTCCATGGAAACAGCATTGTAGGGGATGGCCATGTTCTTTAAATATCTGAATATTTTAATTTAGCTATGTTTGAATTAAATGGCTTTTTTGTGGACAATTCTGGGGCCCCAACTACCATTTATAACATGGTTTCTGTGGGAAAATCCTGCCAAACTGACTTCCAAACGAGTTTTTGGAGCACAAACTTGGAAGTTGGACGCTACCTGCCTTTATTTTTATTTATTAATTTTTTAATTTATTAATTTTTTATTAATTGCCTTTGGGGGCGCCTTAATTCAAGTTACAATTATTAAGCTCCTACTGTGTTCAGGACATTATTCTGGGCATTGGGAACACAGAGATAAAAATAAAAGTCTGTGTAAAACTATTCTGCTTTCTGCTAATAAATATCAATAATTATGATGGAGGTGGCTCTTTTCAATAATGAAGTTATTCAAGGTGATTCAGGTCAATTCCAGTAGACTTATGATGGAGAATGTTATCTGTTTCCAGAGAGAGTATGGGGACTGAATGTGGATTGCAACATAGGATTTTCACCTTTTTTGTTGTTGTTTGCTTGTTTTTTGTTTTCTTTCTCATTTTTTCCCTTTTTGATCTGATTTTTCTTGTGCAACATAATAAATGTGGAAGTATGTATTCAAGAACTGTACATGTTTAACATATTAGAGTACTTGCTGTCTAGGGGAGAGGGTAGGGGAACGGAGAAAAATTTGGAACAAAAGGTTTTGCAAGGATAAATGTTGAAAACTATCTTTGCATGTATTTTGAAAATAAAAAGAACTATTATAACACATAAAAATTAAAAGGGGAAAATAATAATTAAAATCAAATTCTTGTTTGGTATTTAGTTATCCAGCAATAGAGAACCCCTACGTCATCCATTCCACCTACGCAATTCATGCTCCTGTTACACAGGACAACTCTTTCAGTTCCCTGACAATTCTTCCACTTTTTGGTCCCTTGCCTTTACCCACACTGTACCCAAAGCTAGGAGTATCATTATTATTTTTTGCCCTGCTCGAGTTCCCTGCCTTTCTTCTTTTCCTGTCAAATCTGACTTGTTTTATCTTGAAAAAAAATACAGTGCAAATACCACCGGTTCTGGAAAGCCTTACCTGATCCAAGAGGCTGGATGGCATAGAAGCTGTTGGCCATAGAGACAGGACGACATGGCTTCAAATCTTGCTCCTGGACAAATACACTTAATGTTAAATCTTTCCCCAGGACACACTCTAAAGCAGAACAATGGGCAGAACAAATACTGAATTTTTTGTTTTTTACTTGTTTGAGTTGTATCCAATTCTTCTTAACCCCATTTGGAATTTTCTTGGCAGAAACAGTGGAGTAGTTTTTCATTTCCTTCTCCAATTAATTTTACATATGAGAAAATAGAGGCAGACACTGGCTTTTCTAGAGTCACCCTGCTAACAAGTGTCTGAGGCTGGATAAGAATTCAGGAAAAGGAGTCTTCTTGATTCCATGCCCTGCACTTTTTCCACTGTGCTATAAGAACTGAATTAGTAGAAAAAGTTTCCTCACAGGACATTCCCCATGCCATTAGAATCACAGATCTAGTCCCATTCTTATCCCTATTCCCCTGGCAGAGTAAATGCTTAATAGATTTATGTTGTAATAAACTCTTTCGTGGAACAGCAGAATTGATAGGAAATTAATCTGATGTTAAGCAATATAATTCAAATTAAATCAATAAATAGTGATTGAACTCGTGCTTGTGTGCAAGCCCCATGCTCAGTGTTGTCTGTCCATAGAATGGGCTGAACCAAACCAGACTGACTGAAAATGGAGACCAGCCAGTCTATGAGCATTTATTAAGCATGTGCTGGGGATGCAAAGAAAGTCAAAAATCTGACCCTGCCCTCAACAACTATACATCCTAAAGAAAGCTAGAGCCTGCATCAAGGACACATGCAGAACAGTAATTGAAGAGGGGAAGACAGTTGATGGGGGCTGGGAAGAGCCTCCTATAGAAGGGAGAATTTGAGTTGCTTGTTAAGGAACCCAGGGAAGCTGGGGCAGAGGTGGGATGAGGCAGCAGAACATCCCAGCCTGGAGAAAGGGGATGTCCAAGGAAATGCAACTAGACCAGTTTATTAATAAGATACTCATGTTCACAAAGCATAACTAGAAAGCATTTAATCCAGACCTTCACATTTATATTTGAAAATCAAAATAGAGAAAAGACCTAAAGGTGCATCTAGGATAAAAAGAGCTTTGGGCTTGGATACAGGATTGTTGTTCAGCCGTTTTATTTGTGTCCAACTTTCATAACCTCATTTGGGGTTTTCTTGGCAAAGATACTGGACTGGTTTGCCATTTCCTTCTCCAGCTCATTTTACAGATGAGGAAACTGAGGCAAACGAGTAAAGTGACTGGCCCAGGATCACATAACTAGTAACTCTATTTGTGGTCAGATTTGAACTTGGGTTTTCCTTTGTCTAAGCCTGGTTTTCTGCTACCTAGCTGCCCCTGGAGGTAGGATCCCTGCCTTTGAACCTTCTACTGTTATTTACTAGGAGTGGAGGGATAGTAGCTTAGTGAAGAGCAGTGGATGTTGAGTCAAGAAGATCTGAGTACAAATTAAGGCCTGATGCCTCAGGTACTTATTAAATGTGTGACCCTAGGAAAATCATTTGGCTGCTGCCTAAGTTTTCTTATCTGTAAAATGGGATTGACAATAATAATAACTACCTCAAAATGAGATATTTGTACTTTATAGATCTTAAAGCACTTTTTAAGTGCTATTAGCTATGTGATTATAAATAACAATATATAAACCTGTTAATATATCTGTAAAATAAGGATAAAAATACTTGCCCTTACAGAATTTTCACAGGAAAAGTTGCAAAGTCTTTAAAAGAAAGGCAAATTTTAATGACTTTTGCAAGTTTTTGAAGCAAATGGGTCAAAAATAGATGAGAGAAGTTTTTGTGTTTTTATTTGTGTGTATGTTGCCCCGTGCATTTATTGGCTTCATCTTCTTTCTATCCCAGTAAATTTAAGTGTCATACTTAAATTTCAAATATTCCAAAAGTGTTTAGAATGACAGGTTGGCATATGCCTGCTCACCTACCTCTCTCTGAATTTCCCCATAGGCAAGAATATAGAAAAGCAACTCAGTCTTATAATTTCTGCAAAGTTTGTCTTGCAGCTGTAATTCAGTGCAAGAAAAATAATTCATCTTTTAGAATTGTAGACAATTTAATTACACACACAACTATCTATCTACCTTTCTCTGTATTTAGATAGATAGATATAAAATATTTAATAATATACATATGGGGCTATGGTTGTTGGGGACATCAGGAATGATATAAGCTGTGCAGACTAGTTAAGATACAGAGTGGTAGCAGTCAGCCTCCAGTGGATAATGTGCTTGTAGATGGAAACCTCAGTGACCCCTTGGCAGATCCAGGCCTAAAAAGTCTGAAAAGTCTCAGAAATGATAGAAATTTGAGAGTTCTGAGAAACTCAGAAAAATGTAGCATATCATCCTGGCACATCTGAAATTCATCCTTCCTCAGACTCTGCACCCAGATCTGTGTCTTCTCTCTCTCTTCCCTATCCTTCTTTTCAGAATTAATCTGCTATGTGTTCTTGGTTATCCAAAATTCTTTGCCCATTCATTCAGCAAACATTCATTAGGTGCTTGTTGTATAGAAGCCTCTTGATGCTAGGTTCTTGAAACAAAAGACCAAAAAAAAAAAAAACAAAAACAAAAAAAAACCCTGTATTCAAGGAACTTATATTCAACTTATCCATGTTTTTGCCTAACCAGTTTATCCATGGGACACTTTGGGGCTTGATATAGAATTATAGATTTGGACAGAAGGGACTTCAGGGTCCACCTAGTCCAGCCTTCTTTTTTGCTGATGAAGAAATAGTCACAGAAAAGTAGTTTAGAGGAAGAGAAAGAATTCAAACTTAGACTGTCTGATTCCAGAGCTTGTAATAACTGACATATACCTATAGAAGTGAACAACAATAGAACCCTGAGGGTATAGGAGCCCCCTGCCCGAAATAAAGTAAGAAGGAGGAATTATTTGGGGAGAAAGTGAGGAAATTAAGCTTATGTATATACCAAGAAATTGCCATAAATCAGAAATATTTTGCTAAAAAAATTTCAAGTCTAATATTAGAAAAGGAAATGTCGACAGAATCAAAAATGTGTAATGTAACCCTATTCACTGCAAAGTAGCATCTGAATTCCACAGAAGAACCCATGGTGATAAATGTGGTGATTTAAATATGTTAATGCTTCTAGATTTTTTTTTTTTTTTTGGCCAAGAGAGGCTTCCTCTGAACAAATTGAATAATTCACATATTAGAAATTTTAGTCATTTCAATAGATCAGGCTAGAGAAGCTTTTTTGGATAATTGAGTCTTGCATAACTACTTCAATTTATGTGACTCATGGGTCAATCTGTTCTCTGCATAGGCCCTGAGTCACTATCTTCTAAGTCTTTTATTTTTAAAATGTATTGATATATATTATTATAACAAAAACCAATAGTTTCTAATAAAGATCCAAGTAAATACCAAGATGTTTTCTGAAAACAATTAAGCAAAACCTTACAAAACCTTACCTGTTAATTTCTTCTACTTTAATTGTTAATAGAAAAAAAGGATGTGACCTTCTCTTCCCTCTCTCTTTCATCCATCTCTTCCTCTTTCTCTTCCTCCTCCTCATTCTCCTCTTCTTCTTCCTACATTTATTTACAGACATGTACTTGTTAATTTTTCATGTGTAAATGATGTGTTTCCAGGATGTTAGGAGACCACTAGGCAGATTCAAGAACACCAGATGATTTTTGTAACAATCAAGAATAATTATAGCCAACTGTATACATTAAAGATTATTTGGGGTAGGAATTTTTTTAAGATGAAGAAATATTGCAGCCCTTTGTGAAATCACTGCACAAAACAGACTTTGCAGAGTCAGCTGATCTTTACCCCTTTGGAGTAATTTTATGATTTAAAAAACTAAGTATTAGCAGATGTATTACATATTTACAAGATAGAAGATTGTTTCTTTAGAAGATTCTCTGTCGCTTTTTAAACTTATGCAATGAGGTAACTATTTTGTTTGCTGGCAGTTTTCTGTTTTTTGTTTTTTCTCCTAGCAGTCCCAAAATTCCTGTGTGCTTAGAGTGTGATGAGATCTGTATTGGGAAATAATGTCTAAATGAGCTTCTCAACCTCTATCAGAGACTTGGTATACAAACCTAGAGTACATTAGTAAAAAACCCAAAACTTTTCTATGTGCTAGGCATCAAGGATTCAGAATCAAAGAATAGTCCATGCTCTCAATGAGCTTTTATTTTGTTAAGGAAAATGATTTGATACTTACAAATACATACACTGGGATGACAAGAAACATATTTACTTAATATTTTCATGTCATTAAAAACCTTTTTCTATGTTGCTGTCAAAAGTATTGAGTATTTTCAATTATAGTTTGCTTGATTGTTGTATGGTACTTAACTTTTTGTGTTGTTTGAATACACAAGTATATAACAAGAAGTTGAATACTTCTTGAGGGCACATTAGCCATCTTTTTTTTTTAATTTTTATTTAGTAATAATTATATTGACAGAACCCATGCCAGGGTAATTTTTTTTACAACATTATCCCTTGCACTCGTTTCTGTTCTGATTTTTCCCCTCCCTCCCTCCACCCCCTCCCTTAGATGGCAAGCAGTCCTATATATGTTGGATATGTTGCAGTATATCCTGGATACAATATATGTGTGCAGAACCGAACATTTCTCTTGTTGCACAGGGAGATTTGGATTCAGAAGGTAAAAATAACCCAGGAAGAAAAACAAAAATGCAGATAGTTCACATTCATTTCCCAAGCCATCTTTTTTTAAATAGCTGCATTATTTTATTGCATTCAGTGAGCACCAACAAAAATAAGCATTCAAATAAATTTCAAAAGATTGTCAATTCTAGACTCCAAACTAAAGGATTTAGATTCACTTGAAAGATGTATACTAATTTTTACCTTATTATAACAAAAGATCATATGCCTCTGCATTCCTTTTTGGTCTCTTCTATTTCTCCCCAAATTTTGCTTCTATTGCCATTGTTACTGTTTTATAGTTATGTTGGTATATCTTTGGGGTGGTTGGTGTAATGGGTGTGTATTGGTGTTGTTGTTTTCTTCATTGCATCATTTTGTGTCTTGTCTTTTTTTGGGGGGGGGGGGGAGATTCCTTTATTTTTTGTTTTCATTTTGATCTTGAATGCACCTAATTTTATAGAAGCTGGATGTGAATACTCAATGATCAGATCACATGATTGATTGGTCCAAGAACTTTGACTTGCTCTTAGGTAGCTTGATGTGGGACCCTTGCTCCTAGAAACTCATGGGATTGATGTCAGATTAGTATGGATTCTTGATTGGCAGCTGAAAATCCCTGAACTCATAAGATCCTCAGCCTCCAGGATACTAAGTGCTAAATTTTCTTTTCTTTCTTTTTTTTTTTTTTTCATCCGGTTCCCAGTTGTCTAGGTTGTTTCCAGGTTTCACAATTAGGAATAAAGCTGCTACTCAATTTAATTTAACTTGCACATTTATTCACATTTTATTAGGTGTCAGACACTATGCCTGGGCATCAGGGATCCAAAGATAAAAATGAAATGATCTTGACTTTAAAAAAGCTTACAGCTTACCAAAGAAAAACAACATATATGCAGATAAATATATACAAAATATACATGGAGTGAATTTCAGTAGGGAAAAATGCTAACAACTGGAGCGTTCCAAAAAGTCCTCCCACCGTGAATACTTTGTAAAGATTCATATTTTCTTCTTTCTTTTCCTAACAGCCTTAATCTGAAATAACAACCTAAGGGTCTAACCCTAATATTAAGATTGCTGGTTCAAAGAGTATGGATAGTTTTTGAACTCGCATTACTTTATGTTTTTTTTCATCTCCCCTTCAATGCCTTGTCCAGGGCTGGGAATGTCTACAATGAATAAATACTAACTGATTTGATTGAGGGATTGGAAAGAAAAGCATTTACAAAGTGGAGGTCTCAATTAATATTTTTTTCTGAACCTTTTCATCTAGAAAGATTATTCTTCTCCAACCCATTTCTTTTTTTTTTTTTGAAGGAAAAGATACTTCTATAATAATACTAACTTATATTTATATAGTGCTTGACAATTTACCAAATGCTCTCACATCAGTAATCTTATTAGAGTCTCACAGAAATACGTCTAATCAATAGTGAGAATATTGTTATTCAATTTTATGGACTCAAAAGTATTTATTACTCACCTAATGTGTGCCATGCAAAATGCTAAATGTTGACAATACAAAGAAAGGCAAAAGACAGTCCCTACTCTAAGGAAGCTTACAAACCAAAGAAGGAAACAACATGCAAATGGCTGTGTCCAAACATGACAAAGATAGGAGTAATTGGAGATCAATAACCCAAAAGAAAGCCCTAGAATTATAGGAGACAGAGGAAGGCTTCTTGCAGAAAAAGGTGGGATTTTAGCTGATATTTGAAAGAAATCAGTAAGCAGGAGGCAAAGATGAGAAAGAACTCACAGGGACCAGACTGTAAGAATGGGCAGATTTGGGAGACAGTTTCCTGAAAAAAAGAAAACATTGATGGAACCTGGAGGCAAAGGCAGTTTCAGACACCAAGTCCACGCTTCTTGTTTCTCCATGAAAGCTAAAACATCATGTGACTGGTTGACCGAGGCCATCAGAGCATCCTGCCAGAATAAGGCTGAGGTCATGGATTTGGTCCACATGTGGGATGGTTAGCTGTTCCCTGGCTTCCAAAACCACTTTTCCCAGTCCAGTGATTTGTCATGAGAAAAAAGTGAAAGTAGTACAAGCTGGCTGGTGTATCATGGTAAAACTATCATTGCTGCCCCCACAATGGCTCATTAATGATGGAGTCAGATGCATCAAAGGCTTTTGAGACTATGATCTTGCTAAGCTGTATCATCCCCCTTAATAAACTCCCCACCATCATTAGTATCAATTAGTAAAGCCTTTTGTTTGGCTCTTTATAATCTAATCCCACCCTACTTTTCAGTCTTATATCTTCCTTGCCCAGATGTACATAGAGCCCAGCAACTCTGGATTCCTTGCTGTTCCTTGAACAAAACATTTCAGCTCCTGTTTCTGGATATTTTTCAGGCTGTTCCCCCATGCCTAAACTTCTCTCCTTCCTCATTTTTGCCTTCTGGCTTCCTTCAAGTCTTCAAAATTGGTCTCAGACATTTAATTCTTCATAGTGTTGTTAGCTATATAACCCTGGACAAGTCATTTCACCCCAATTGTTTCACCCCAGAAAAAGAAAAAGAAAAAAAATTAAAGAGGAGCTATCCTAAAAGACTAGTATGTTACTGGCACAGAAAACTCATCAATTAATTTTGATTTCAAGATGTAACTAGTATTGGATAACTAAGAATGAATATAAAAGATCAACAGAATCCACCTAAAGCAGGTGATAAAGTATAAAAATATATTGAGGGTAAGAGGAAAATCCAAAGAGATGGTTCCAGGTGGATGGGTCAGTAATAGTGGTTTCCCAGAGAAGGCAGGCCTGCTGGTCAATTCTTAATTAGCTTCTGGTTCCTCCTTAAAGAATAATAATATCCACAGTCCGAAGAATTAAAAGCAATAAACTTTTTTAAACTTTACTTTTCTTGAGGGTTTGTTTTTTGTTTTTTGTTTTTTTTTTTTTTTGCTGGGGAAAGATCTATGTTTTCTTTTACAACATGACTTTTATGGAAATGTTTTCATAATTTCATGTTTCTTAATGTGGGGGGTGGGAGAAGAAGGAAGAGAGAATCTGGAACTCATAGTTTTAAAAACAAATGAAAAATTGTTTTACATGAAAGTGGGAAAAATAAAATACTAAATAAATAGGAAAAAGAAAAGAAAGAACACAATAATTCTCAGTAATTGAAACCCTAAATAAATGAAGAGATGGTCAAAAAGTCCTTTACTGATAAGTTAAGATACCAGATCTCAATGAGCTCCATCCTTTGGTGTGAAAAGAATTGGTAGATGTAATTTTTCATCTGCTTTTGGTGGTCTTAGGAAAAATCATAGAGAAGGAACTGAAAATGACAAACCTTGATTTTTTTAAAAAGAGGAAGTGATGTTTTTTCTTCAAACTCTAGGACAATGAGCTTGATGTGACTAATTCTTGGAAAAATTTTAGTGTATTAATTAATGAATGTTTTGTGAGTTCTTGGAAGAAAACCTCATTTATTTAGAATCAGCATGGCTCAATAATGGATTACACTGATCGAACCTTATTTCTTTTTCTCACTTACAGGCATTAAACTTAGATCAGGGGAATTCTGTTGACAAAGTATAATTGGATTACAGCAAAACATTTCATACAGTCTCTTATTTTGTCCTTATGGATAAGATAGAGAAATTTGAGGTAGATACAACAATGGATTTGAAATCTCATTTAGGATATTCTTTTGGCAGTATAGATCACAACTCATGTATGTCTGCCTATATCCTGATCAGTGCTCTCCCAGAAGTTACTACATGAAGTCCACATTGGGTGCTGTGCACGAGCCCCTTCTTATTTTCTTCCAATATCACAAAGGTACTAGTGTCATACTCTGCCCTTCTACCTGTCATCTTTTGCTCTTACCTGTGATCTATCTCTCTTTTCTTTCTGTCATATTTTGTGATGGCACCTTTATAGGTTTTTCTTCAGAGTTCCCTGTTGGCTTTACATTATAGTTTGTTTATATCGAGGTTTCCATTGCCTTCTCTATGACACTTATCTTTAGTCCTTTGGAGGTAGGTTTTGCTACTATCTAGCATATCAATGAAATGGTTGTGTTATATGAAGATAGGCTTTTGCTGTTAGGGGAAGCTTGAGGTCCAATAAAAGGACTTTGTTTTCTTCAAAATAATCTACTTTTCTTTCCTTTTTAAGCTTTGAGGTGAATTCATTATTTATCTAAACTGTCTATCGCAGTATCTTTTTAGATTCATGCTGAAATCTAGACAAGGGATGTTCTTCATTCACTTGGTTTTCCTCCTGTGAGTGGATAGGGCAAACTCCTTTGAAGGATGGATGACGGATCTCTTCTTTCTGTAACGTCTTGATTTGATTAACAAATCATCTGCAAACAGGAACTTCTGGAGGACCTCCCAATCCACAGGGAATCCTTCCTTGGCCTAGCCTTTGGGCTGAATCTCCTTGGGGGGAAGGGCAATATTGTCAGCAAGTATACAACTCTATTTTATTCTTCTTCTAATGTTTCTTATAGGAGAGTTATCAAACAGGATGATTTCTATCGATGTATGTTCCGAGGAATTCTGAATGATCTGAATATGTAGCTGGGAGACACTTTGTTGTAAAAATGATGAGTTTTTAAGGCCTCTTTTATCTTATTGAGTCATTTTTTTTCTTAATCAAGAAACAATAAGCACAACCAGATTTTTTATTCTCTATGTCTTTCAGTCACTTCTGAGAGGGACTAGATGTTGTCTGTTGCTCACAATTGTTTATAAAAGCTTGTTTATTGCCTACAAATTCCCAAATCAGAGACCTTCAGCTCATATATAGGTGACCTGTATAAATCTTTTGCATAAATGGGAGAGTAAGCCTATACCTCAGGAGTTATTAATTTACTTTCATCCTTTTTTATTTTCTATTTTATTTTTAGATATTAATAAAGTGTGACATTTATTTCCATGTCTTTTGTATCTTCTCTTGCTTTGGATATGAGCTAAATGACAAGTATAAATGCATGGATTTGACGTAAGGAACTAACAAAAAGTCATTAATAATCCAATATCAACTTGGAGAAATTCAAGAGGTACTGGGTGGTAGGAATGAACATTGAACCTGGACATGAACCTAATCCTGATTCGGCTGCTTACTATTCAAGCATCCTGGATCTCTCCAAACTTCAGTTTCCATATATTCAATATCTGGAACAGATAAACTCTAAGTTTTCTGTTCTATATCTGTGATCCTGTCCAGTTCCTCTTAGTGCCTGGTCATTGGCCTTGTGTTATTTAACATTAAAAGATGGCCTGCACATCTGATTTGCTGTATATACAAAGCTTAGAAGAGTATCTTGAGAGACAGGCAATCCAAAAAGATCTCAACTAGGACTTAATGTAATAAGAAATTTAATAGGGAGCAATACAAATTTCATGCTTTCATATTTTAAAAAATTAAAGTACAAGATAGGGGAAACATCACTATGCAACAGTTTTTGTGTAAAAATATCAGAGAGTTATAGTGGATGCCAAAATCAATCGGAGTCAGTAGTGGGAGAAGCAACCAAGCAAGGTAATGCCATCTTAGACTATCTTAATCTAATGTTTGGAAACAGAGAAGTGATTGTCTGGCTACCCTCTGCCCTGTGCAGATCATATCTGGGACAGTGTTTTCAGTTTTAAGGATCACATTTTAGGAAGAACCTTGATCAACAGGAGAGTATCCAAGAGAAGTCTGCTAAGATGGTGAGGGAACTAGAAAGTATGGCATAAGTTTCTTCTATCAAAAAAAATTAGGGATATTTATCCTGGAAAAGAGAAGGCAGCACTATTACTCTCTTTAGGTACTTTAATGACTGTAGTGTAGATAAGAGATCAGAATTGTTCTGCTTCACTCCAGACAACAGAACGAGGAGCCATTCGTGGAATTTAGGGAGAAGCCTTTGGCTTAGTAGAAATGTCGCAAGGTTACTTTACTCTTGTTTATTGGTAAACCTCTCAACTTATTACTTGACTGGTTTCCAGATTTAATTTTATCAGTCTGACATCTAAAGTCACCTAGTGGTATATTTGGGTATTTCCTTGTCAATTGATAAAATGTTAACATGTATCTTTATCAAACAAATTCAGAGCCTCCATCTTATTTCACCAAATATTATTTATTTAGTAGACTAGTACACTTAGTCACAGTGTCTCATATTTCTCCTTATATTAAAATCTTTTTCCTAATATTTAATATTAAAGTTTCTGAAAATAAAAATTTTAACAATGAAATCAATGATAAAACAGAGACAAAGATTAATTACTTTAAACAGGTTAACCAGGAGAAAAAACACAGCCAGTCAGTTCTAATCATCAGGGTAACTTCAGGTGACTTCTTACTAATGGTGCTAATATTCCTATCATTTATTTCACTTAATGATAACAAACAAGAGCTCTTCTCAAAAGGCTTCATCCTCTTCACAAAGAAAAGATTACCAAGATATCTGCATCTTCTTTCTGTCTCCTGCAGTGAATTCCAACCGTTCTAGTAGGTATAGATCCTCATCTGGCCTTGCCATTAATGATGTGATCTTAACTTTTCAAAACATCATTTTCTTACTGAAAGAGTCGCAGTAGATAAATGCTAGGGTTATTCTACCTCTGGTCACATATATTCTAAGACTGTATTGAGGTAGAGGAAGAAAAGGGACATGCAATCAGTCAGTCAACATTTATTAAGTGCCTCCTGTGTTCCAGGAATTGTGTGGAGACTGATACAGTACAGTTATTCAAAAGTCATCATGCAGGACCATATCTTCCATACTGAGAATATAAAAAGGCACAAAAGACATCTCTTGCCCTCTAGGACCTTAAAGACAGACAGAACTTCTCAATCAGTCATAGATAGCATACAGGCCCTAGAAATCTTGTCTTATGTATTCTGCTTCCATGAAGCTAGTATTCCTTATGATATTTTACCCAGAAGCCCTTGAAGGACTGGCTGTTGTTATTTTACTTTAAGCTCTTTGCTGTGTCCATATTTTTGCCTAGTTTTGTTCCTCTAATCTTCATTTGATTGGTTTTCCCTATTTGGGATCTGGCCAGTGTTTCTGCCACTGGAATAGCAAGTGAGTTCCCATTAAGAGGCAGGCAAATGGTGCCAGAGACACACATCTGTGATTTATTTTACACCTGTTACTAAACAGCTGCTTGTTTGAGATTTAAAGGTAACAACATAGTTATATAAATTAAAAACAAATCATGATTGGCTTCCCTATACTCTAACTTAGAAAAGGGCAATATTAAGTTTTTTTTTTAATTTGCGTATTTGCAGTAGAGTTAACAATTAGGTTGACAATGAAAGATGAGTGTGGTACTTATATTTTTAAAATAAGAGAGAGAAATAAATTTCAAGATTATGTCACCAACACAGTGAACCAGAGGTTAAAAAAGCAAAATGCATAAATCTATTTGGCTTGAACCCAAGTGTTCCAAAAACTTGAACTGCATAGATAAGGTTCATTATGGAAAAAATCGCAAGAAACACCTCCTGATATCCTTAAGAAAATCCTTGTGACTAGACTTTGTAAAAGTTTGTGTTAATTAGAGAGTTGGAACATTTTGGAACTGGAGCAAAACTGAAGTATGTGGTGATGGTTATTTTTTCCTGGCCATGTACAAGAACTATAGTCATCACTCCTTTCTAGTTTTTCAAAAAATAATTCAGTCAGATAGAAAAACCGGAAAGGGATTTTTGACAGATGTTGATTTGGAAATTCAAAAAGAAACTACAAAAAGCTTGGCACAGTAGATTGAGAGGTCTGGTCATGGAGTCAAAAAGACTCTACGTGGGCTTCTGCCACTGACTCATATTGGCTGTGTGACCACTGACAAGTTCCATACCTCCCTGTGCCCCAAGCAACTACATAAAATATTGTTATAGAAGAATTTGCCAGTCTGCCTCAAGTGCAGATTATTTCTGCGCTGGGAGTGCCCTACACTAAAACCACAGCTCTGGACTACACATGTTTGTAACCACACAGCCATTTGTATGGTTCTTTTGCCACTCAGTGGCCAAATAATTTGTGCTTCGGAAATTAACCATTGATGACTCAGACACCTCCCTCTTTTCTGAATTTCACTGTTTCGTCAAAAGTAGTGCCATCTTCCTGAGCACCCATGCTTGTGCCAAGAAGTGTCCTGCTTGGCTCCTTGCTCCCATTCCTCATGTACAGTCTGTTGCCAAATCTTGAATTGTGCCTCCGTAGCATCTTCCCTGAACGCACCCTACACCCCAGCATGGCGTGCTCTCATCAGAGAAGGGGCTGTACTCTAGGAGCAAAGCAGAGTTGAAATAGTTTGTAAAAGAAACACAAGATGCACAGAGTTAAAGAAGTCACCCCAAATGTTCACATGGATATTTGTGGCTGACCGGTGGTGGAGCGTTCCGAGCTCATGTTGGTCTGATCAGCACAATCAGACGTACTGTAACTGGATTCTCTCATAGTGATGGCATTTTGGTCTTCTTTGAGGATGAAGGACCACAACCAACCAACCAGTCTCATAAGGAGAAGGCACAAGGGACATGGAAAAGTTTAAGCCAGGCTGTTTGATTTCTTGAGCACCTCCCAGAAAAGGTGACACAGAAAAGACCAGCAACTGCCGAGCCATGTGCTTACATTTTATTAGGATGGTCTCTGCATACCTTCAGGGTATCCTTAATGAAACATGACAGAGGAACAGGCAGTTTTGAAGGCTTTTTTTCCCCCCATTGCTGACTGTACTTTTATAGTCATATAACTAACCAAGGTTAAAGAATGAGTTTTAAGTTTTAAACAGTATTAAGACATTTGGGACATCTTTTATAAGATGCCCACTTTTTCTGTTATTTTTCAGTTTTACAGAAAGCTTATGGTTAGATTTAGTAAATACAGCTTTGAAGTCTCTTATTAAACAAAAAATATTCCAATTCATATTTTCTAATCATTTAAGAAACTGACATGTAATCCTAAATGATAATAAGTAATATAGCACCTGTTATATGCTTGGCACTGTGCTAAGGGTTTTATAACTGTTATCTCAGTTGATCTTCTCAACAATCCTGGAAGGTGGATATTATTTTTACTCCTATTTTACAGTTGAGGAAACTGAGGTACTCAGGAGTTTCATACAGTTCTTCTCTACCTTAGGACTTGGTTGAGTCATCACCTTAATATCAATATCAAAGGGATTATAAAGCCAGGAAAACTTATGGTGCCTGAAGTTGCTCGGGCGTTGTTATGGATCATTGCCAGCAAGCTGTCCAAGAAAAAAAAAGTGATTTTATATTGATAGCGAGGTTCTAGAGACCCTGTTTAAAGATCACTATCCCCTGCATCTCCCTGTCCCCAGGTTAAAATGAAGTCCTATCTGTAAAGCCCTTAACACAGTGCCAGGCACAGAGTGCTTGGCTTTCCTCCCACCTGCTCCCTTCCTAGGATCCGAAAAGAGCTCCTGAGCGTGCAAGCTGGGCTACCTCAGTGACCATAACTCCACCTATACTGGAAGATTGATGAATCAGCCAACGGGGAAGGAGCGAGTGTGGCCAAAGGGCACACAATGCCAGAGTGGAGAGAAAACAGAGACCTAGCAGAAATCCTTCCCCAGGCCAGTCACTGTGCTGGGAGACACTCAACAAACTGCACTTCCGAGAAGGCTCTGAATAATGCAGCCTCTCCCTTCCCTCACCCTGCAGGCTTTCTTGGGTCGGAGCTACTCTCCATCACCTCCCGATCTATGAGAGCTTCCACCATGTGGCTCCTCAAATAACTCTTACCCACTACGTGCCTCGCCCATGAGGATGGCACTAGGGCACAATCAGCTCTCCTTGGCCCTGCTGCTGACCCTAGCTTTCAGGCTTTGCTTCTGCTCCCAGCCACGAGCCTGACAGATGCCCCATTTGTGCATTCTTTTGTAGTGAGTGTATTGAACCCTGGAACACTACAGGGGCTCCCCGGTCATTAAAAAGCCATCAGCCGAGCCATTCTTCCTAGAAAACCACATTGCCCCGGTTTAACATTCAGCTGGGCACGCTGCCTATTAAGCCACCATTATATGGATCGTGCATGCTCTGCATGTTATTGAGAGGCAGGGTGCTATGGCGAATAAAGACCTGTACTCAAAGGCAGGGAAGCCTGGGTTCCCACTGCACTTTTGATACATATTGACTGAGATCTCTGTGATCCAAAGTAAATCACTTACCCTTTCTGTGCTCTGAGGCAGAATATAATAACCACAGAGTAATAGAAATAGATCCCCTACAGTCTTAGAAAACTACAAATTCACATTATCTCTGTTTTACTGTATTTTAATTTATTTTATTAAGCATTTCCCCAAATAAATTTTAATCTGGTTTGGGCTGCACTTGGGAGTTTTGCTATTGCATGGGCCCTCAGGTTATGAGTTTGCCGTTTCTGCTGCAACCATCTCTACATGACTATAAGTGGAAGGGAAGGGATTGCCTGCTTCAGCAGGGAGAGTTTGCTCACCTGGAAGATCCCTTGATGTCAGGTCTTGTCCTTGTAAATATGGATGTGCTAGTAACTGGTCCCAGAAATGAATAGGAAGAGAAGATTGGTTTAGGGTTTGTCTGAGAAGTGTTTAAGGTGCTCTCCGTGATCCCATACTGTTGTTTTCACAGAAGTGATGCTATCTGACTAGATGTCTCAGAAGAATCCTCACAGGAAGCAGCTGAGAGTCGCTACAAGGGAGAGGGAGCTTGCTGCCAGGACCCTCCCTGCTCAGTGGGTTGGTTAAGTCAGCAGTAGGTACTGGAGTCCACCCGGGACCCTGCAGGACTTCAAGGCTCACCGGGGAGGAGCAAAAAGACTTCCAGCAGGCAGCTTTGGTTCAGGGGAGTCACTTCTGTGGGCTTCCTGCATCTCTGCTCCCCCTGCTTAGCAGACATCCTCCTATCCACGCTTCTCTCTCTCAAGCACCCCTCCCCTCCCCATCACCCTGGTGACAGACCGGCCTGCAGATTATGTCTGATCTCCTTCCTTGAGTCTTGCTTTTCTCTTCCCAGCAGGGATTACCCGGTGCCCCTGCTTAGGGATTTCCCTAATTATGGACATGTACTAGTTCGGCCTTGGGCAGATCCCAGTGCTAAGCATCCGAATTCCTGCTACAGATGGCTTGCAGCTGCACTGTTGGGAAGGGGTACCTGCTGTCCTGTCATTCGCTAGGCCTGGAGCTCCAGAGACTGCAACTATGATAGCAGTTGGTTCAGACAGCTGAACAGCTAGACAGGCGGCAAGGGGGCATGGGAGGGAGACCATCAGCAGCTGGCCGAAGCAGGAAAGGTCTTGTACGAAGGTGCTTGGATGAGCCTTACAGGGATTAAGAGACTCCGGAAGACAGAGCTAAGTAGGAGTGCATCCCAGATAGCCAGTGCAGAGTCAAGGTGGTCCGAGATGAAATTTGGTTTGTGAATCATGGGGAGGAGGCCAATTTGGCTGAACCGAGAATGAGGGAAGAAAGGTATAACTATAGAATAGCTATAGAAATAGATTCCCTATGGCTGTATTTTGGCCTTAGAAAACCACAAATTTACATTATCTCTGTTTTACTGTATTTTACTTTATTTTATTAAGCATTTCCCCAATTAAATTTTAATCTGGTTTGGGCTGCACTTGGGAGTTTGGGGGCTGAAAAGTGAGGCTGGGGCCAAGTTATGAAGGATTTTAAAAGCCAAACAAAGCTGTTTCTGTTTGATCCTACATTCACCAGGAAGTTGTCCAGTTTATTAAATAGAGGAGTGACATGTTCAAAGAAAATCACAATGGCAGCCATGTGGGGATTAGATTGGAGAGGAGAAAGACATTGGAAGTAGCTTCAGCAGCATCTCACCTAGCAGGGGAGGTTGTCTCCTATCTTAGAGATCATGGAGGTTAGGAAGAGTTTTCTTCAGGAGCATCAGGAGCCCTTTTTAACAAACCTCCTAGCTCACACATTTGAACCTGAACTGAAGAGCAGATTTTCCAGTTTCAGTAGAGAAAATTGACTCTGATCGAATACACCAGCTGCTTGCAGAACTGGAGTCAGGACTTGGCATGGTATGCCCCAGTTCTGGTAGGTTGGTATCCGGAGAGCTTGGCAGCAAGGATAAATTGGCTTGGTGGGACATAAAGAATGTTATCAGATGCATTGCTTAGTCCAGCTGTAATCTGCTTCCAGCCACATCTAGTTATATTTTGTGTGGCTTCCTCCCCACGACTAGGACTATCAGATTTGTTTTGTGCATTTGATGCTCAGAAGATTGTCTGCTCCCAGATTGGTCATCCAGTCATCCTGGTTTGGAGATCCTCTATTCCAGCCAGTTGATTAAGCCAGAGATGGCTTTCAAGGAGAACTCTTGCAAATGAACCAAAAGGATTTTTGATCCCTCTCCCTCCCCTGACAATATCTTGGTACTTCTCATTAAAATATAATCATGACGAGTAGAGATTGTGCCACATCCATGGAGTGCTAATTGTCATCGCTATCTGGAAAGGGTGGATCTTGTCTTTGACAGCGCAGGGACAGTGATAATTACCAGATTGAATCTCCAGGGTCCATGGAACATGGCTCCAGTCTGATGTGGGGTAAATGGAAGATGAGTTTCTAACCCATGTATGCTTTTATAAGGAGACTCCTAGGTTGTTTATGTCCCTGTAACTTATTTTCAGACTAGCAGGATTTGATCTAATTTGCTTAAGAGGGAATTTATGCCCAGAATAAATGAAGAGAAAGAATCAAAAAAGCTTTTGTAAATAGCGTTTATAAATGAGTTCAAGTTTCTTTATCCAGATTCTTTCCATCCCTGGTTTTGAAATATATCAGAATTTGAGAGTTACAAGAGAGTTCAGTGGCCCATCCATTACAACCCATACAAGAAAGGAACCCCCAGTACAGCATAGTCAATAAATGGACATCCAGGCTCTGCTTGAAGACCTTTGAAGAAGAGGAACCTGACACACCTTCCAAAGTAATTCATCCCATTTTTGACAGCTCTTAATTGTTAGGAAGTTTTTCCTGATGTCAAGACTCAATTTACCTGTATTTAGTCAGTATTTTTGACTCCATCTTCTGAAGTCAAACAGGGAAAATCTAATACCTTCTGTACCTGATAGACTTTAAAATGCTTGAATATAGTCACCATGTCCCTCAGAGTCTTCTCTTCTTCTAGCTAAAGTTGTAAATAGGTTTCTTTCAACCAACCATTGTCTGATATGGATTGAAGGCTTTTCACCATTATCACTCCCATTTATAAATTTCCTTCTTAATCCATAAACCCAAGAACAATGAGCCTATCACTCCCCTATTCCTTGAAGCTACGCAGCCCAAAAATGGCCCTTTTATTTTTATTTTTTTGCTAACCCATCACTCATACTTCTGACTCACTTCTGAACTTTTTCATCTGCTGTCTCACTATACCTTCCCCATCCCACACTCGTAAAGGTGATTTGGATGCCTACATATAATTTGTACTTTGCATTTATCCCTATCAGATTTCATCTCTCTAGATTTATTTCCATGCTCAAGTTTGTTAGGATCCTTTCTGATTTTTACTTTATCATCCAGTATGTTAGCTAGTCCTCCTAACTTTGGGTCATCTGAAAATTGAGACCACAAGTGAGATAACTAAAATCTTTCTAGTGATTATGGCATTCTAAGTAAAATCAGAGTTTGACAAATGTTCTGATTTTTTAAAAGGTGAAAAAGACCATGAATTCTCAAAACTAGTCAGCTTGATGTAATCACTGGCAAAATAAAATAGATGGTTTGTGACTATTTAGAAAAGGAAGTAGTGATTGATGATGGCTATCACAAGTTCATTAAAAACAAGTCCTATCAGGCTAACCTCATTTCCTTTGTGACAATAGATAGGCCTAACAGGGAAATGTTGTAGACAGGGCATATCTGGATTTCAACCAGGCATTTCATAAAGGCCTCCAGTTTAGCTTTGTGGATAAGCTAGAGAAATGTGAACTGACTGAGAGTTTAGAGGGTTCCAAACTGATTAATTCATAAGGGAGACCTCTGATGGCCACAGGTCTTTGGTCCTGTTATGTTTAAGATGTTTATCAATAACTTGAAGATATTAATAATAGACTTATCATGAGCTGAGAAGAAGGAGTAATTCTCTAATTTCTTTTATGAAAGACTCAAATCTACAAAGGTCTCTACAGATAGGAACAGTGGACTAAATCTAATAAGGTTATATTTGCCTCTATTAAATTTCAAATCTTACATAAGGTATAAGAAGAAAATCAATTGTACAAGTACTACCACTGCAGGGAGAGGGCGTGTTTTAATAATAGCTCATACATAATATGAAAAACACCTGGGAGTTTTTGATGACTGTCAGCTCAACATGAGCCAACTATATGGTTGACATTGTTGCCAGAAAAGATAATGCAATAATATCAGGCCATGATCATAAGAGTGCAGTGTCCAAAACAAAGCAGAATAATCCTACTGTCCTAGCATCTGGAGAATAATCACATTCAGTGCCAGATACAGTATTTTAAGGATGCTGACAAGCTGGAGTCCTTCCAATGGAAGGGAATGCTTAAAAGAAGGGGGGATGGTAAGTCTGATAAAAAGAAGACATAATGGGAGATATGATACTCTTCTCAGACTGCTGAATAGCCAGTGGAGAAGATTCAATTTATTCTCTATGCATCCAGAAGGCAAAAATCGTGCAGTGGATAAAATGCTGGGCCAAGAACCAGTAAGACCTGGGTTCAAAGATGGCCTCAAATATCTACTATTTGTGTGACCCTAAGCAAGTCACTTAACACCTATCTGCCTCAGTTTCCTCAATTGTAAAATTGGTAAAAAAAAAAATTAGCACTTGTCTCTCAGGTATGTTGTAAGGATTAAGTGAGATGATAGTTATAAAACTCGACATATAAACACAAAGTATTAGAACACAGCAGACATTTAATAAATACTTATATTTTAAAAACAACACATTTTTATTAAACATCTGCTTCTGTGCACTGGGTGTTGTGTTGGGCTTTGGAAATAAAAAGAGTAAAACATTGTGGTCTAATAGCCATTGCCTTAGAAGAAACTATATTTTATTGGAGGATACAATATTTACCCAAGGTGATCGGAATACAAAGTATGTACAGAGTAATTTTAAGAGAGAGAAAGCACTAACAGTTGCAGAAAGGAACCTCAGGAAAAGCCTCCTGTGGGAGAAGGTACCCGAGTTATTCTTGGAAAGATTCTTTGAGAGGGAGGTAAGAAAAGAGTAAATTTCAGATGTAGAGTATATTCCTTTAAAAGACAAAGAGTGGGAAATGAAGAAATTACAGGGAGATTATTTTATTTCCCCATAAGAATTTGCTAATGCTCTTTTTGTGGAAAAAAACTGGAAATTGAGGGGAATGTCCATCAATAGGGGAATGGCCAAACAAGTTATGGTTTATGCATATGCTATATAAGAAATGATGAATGGACAGATTTCAGGAAAAAAATGGAAAGACTTAAATGAGCTGATAACTGAGTGAAATGAGTAGAAGCAGGAGAACATTATAAATAATAATAGTAACATTATATGATGATCAACTATGATAGATTTAGCTTTTCTTGGTAGTATAATGATCCAAGAGTCAAGATGGAAAATGCCTTTCATATCTAGAAAAAGAACTGTGGAATCTGAATGTAAGTAGAAACATAGTATTTTCACTTTTTTGGTTTTTTTTCTTTTTATAACATGCTTAATGTGCAAATATGATTCTTATTATTGTACATGTATGATACTCTCTTCAACTGGTGAATAGCCAATGTAGAAGATTCAATTTAGATAAGATTGCTTGCTATCCTGAGGATGGGGAAGGGCAGGGAAAGAGGGAGAAAAATTGGGGGCTCAAAATCTTGTAAAGGTGAATGTTGAAAATTGTGTATAATTGGAAAGAAAATAAAATACTATTAGAAGTACAAAAAAAGAAAGAAAAGAATTTGCTAGTAGTTTAAAGCCACATAAATTGGGAATAAATTGTCTCATAAGGCAGTGCTCAAGAAGGGGCTTCCACTTGCTAGGGATATCATAGAGGAATATTACGTAGGAAGCAGAGCTGCATTAGTCTAAGTCATAAAATTCTGATTCTAGCACATGTCCTGATAATGGTGGGTCAATAGTATTACTTAAATAAACAAAGATTGTGTAAAGAGTAGGCATTTTTTAACTCACAGACTTATTTTCCTTATTCCAGACTGAAACTTTAAGTGAGGAGTCTGTCACATCTTATTACAGAGTTTCGTTTATGACTCAGTTCCTAGAGATTGGGGGGAAAAAAGCACAGAATGATATTCTCACTTCTCAGGGGCTCTCACGGCAACATAATCACTTGCATTTAAAAAAAAAAATCAGTGAGAATATCCAAAAAGATTCAAAGGTATGTCTATAGATCAGAAGCTATAGCTGAAAATCAAGGAAAATAGAAAAGGTTTCCCCAAGTTTTTGATTCAATTTTAAGCTATTAAAACTGCACTAAGGATTTGGTGAAATTTTATATTTAAAAGCAAGGGAGAAAAACTCTTAAGACATCTATTTCAGAGGGCAGCATTACAATGGGTTCCAACATGAAGGTATGTGAGTAGAGGAAAACTTCTGGGAGTCAGCTGGGAACAAAGATTATGCCCTGGTCTGACATATTTATTGCTGTCAGCATTAAGAGGAGAGTGTACACTTCAGAACACTAACTGTATTCTTGGTCTTTGTAGGGGGAAAAAAATCAGCAAAACACCCCATCAAAGAGGCTTGAGAAATTAAGCATTGGGAGGATTGCCAAGCATTTAGTGGCACTGGAAATTGGCTATTTTGGAAGAAGTGCAGCTAACTGCAGATAGTTATTGAACCATATCCCTGGCTCTTCATTTCTGGGGGCAGGGTGTACTAGGGGGCTTTTTAACTTCAATTTATCTAAAGAGTGTGAGAACATGATATTCATTTCATTTTTTCAGAGATCATAAAAATTGAATGTTACAAATGCTGTCTGAGATTGTAGATTGGGGAAATGAAAGAAAAACTCAGATAGCCTAAGATGTGTCCTAATTATGCCAAATTACAAGGAAAAACTAAATCATTGTCTTTTGTAAGATAAGAAAAGAGGGAATTGAAAACTATTTCTTGACATGGATACATGTCTGCTTATGATGCTGTATATAAAGATGCTTGCAAATACTCTGATATTGGAAATCTTAACATCCATTAAAAGAGAAATGAAATATTGCACACCAAGGATCTTTGCCCTATTAGTAAAATAGTTTAATAAGCCCTTTATTTAATAAATATTTTAGGAAAGTCAAGGTATCTTTGTCATTTGGTTTATGGCTATATAGAGCCATTGTAATTCTGTGCTTTGGGGATTAAACTTAGTTAATCACAGTGCTTGATGATAAGTATTGTGACTTCCTTTTCAGCTGCTTTTCCTGATGGTAAACAGAAGTATCAGGCAGCTTGGAAAGATTTCCCCTTAATCTGTTTGGCCAAAATGGACATGTCTAGCAGTGTCTCTTATTACCTGCTGTGCAATTATTGGGTTGTGGTTTTTATTGTTTATTGTTGGGGTTCTTTCCTTCTGGAAACTACAGCTCTGAAAATCAAAAAAAAAAAAAAAAGAGTAAGTTTCTTTAAGTCCCAGAACAGAGTTCAATAACATCTGAAAATTTAAAGAACAAAAAGGGAACAAAAATTGGGGAAAGTAAGCTAAAAGTTTCATAGGGAAAAAATACCAGACCTGTTAGCGTCATTTTTTCCCATCCAAGCTAGAGGTTATGGTTCATTGAAGTGGATTTGACAGCAAATTAAAATGGTATGCTCAAGGGATAGGTGAAAGTTGCCATTGTAAAAGTCTGATTCTAGAAATGTCTCCAGATCCCACTAGGTGAGAAATAATAAACCAAGAGTTGGACTTCCTACAGATGCTCTCTGCTAAAGGGAAAGAGGAGCTGCTTTGGAGATTTGAATATAAAATAGTGTAAATGTGATTTTCAGTTACTGTTAATTGTATTTTGTTTACTGCAGGGCACCAACAGAAAGAATAGTTTAGGATATTATTTGAGACTGAGAAAAGGAAAATTAAAAAATAAAGTAAGCCTGATATTTTCTTCCCACCATTTAAATAAATTTTGCCATATATCTGCATGGTGCAAAAGGCATTTTTTTGGCTGTAATTATGTAACCTGTGTGCCAATAATTTCCCCTTGTCACCATCTTGTATGTCCATTACTGCTTGGCAACGCATCTATCCAAGCCAACAATTTGAAACAACCTTGTTCCATTTTAAATCTGAATTTGTGGGAGATGGAAAGGAAATTACTAAAAGATGATGTTTGACTAAAAGATAATGTCTAGTTTCTGCCCACAAAACAGATGCTCTCTGCACTGCTGAAAGTGGAGTAGTCTGAGCCAGCATAGCCATGCTTGTCCAAATTTGTGCAAGAAGAAAGGATCATGGGTGAAAAACTTCCTATGTTCTTTTTTCATGGCCCCATGGTGCAAGATTGGTTTAATATATCTTGGTGATATGTTCTCAATTCTTAGACTTATCTGCATCAAAGTTATTGGATCATAATTCTAGAACTGGTAAGAACATCAAAAAAACCATCTAATCGATATCAAGGTTTTGCCTTGTTTTGCCAAATTAACAAGTGACAGAGATGATGATCTCTATCAGTTATGGAATCTGTATTTCTCCAGAAAAGTTTCTGATATCTACGAGAGGAAAAAAGATTTCACTCTACCTTTTCTTTCTTTCTCTTTTTTCTCTATCCATCCTTCCTTTCCTGAAATTGTTTGGGTTTTTTTCCCCCTGAGGCAATTGGGGTCAAGTGACTTGCTCAGGGTCACACAGCTAGAAAGTGTCTGAGGCCAGATTTAAACCCGATTTCCCTGACTTTAGGGCTAGTGCTCTGTCTACAGGCCCCACCCTTCCTGAAATTTTAATACTACTGCTAGTGAATCTTCTCTCCTTACTTAGCATCATTTTGTGAATGCAGAGCCAGATACTAATATTCAGAGATCTTTTATGCCTTTGCCTAAGTCTTAAGAAGCTACCAATGTTGATTGTGTATTAAATATTGTGGGGGGGGTTTCTTTCTAGTTTTGCTTCCAGGTAATGGTGTGAGATTCATTAAGTCATTTAACCTCTCTACCCCTCACAACTTCTTTATCTATAAAATGATGGTTTTGAAATATGATCTCAAGGGTCATTTACTTAATGCCTATCTGATATGCATATCCACAAGGAGTTATCTAGATTAAATACTTTCAGTGACAAGGAATTCACTGCCTCATGAGACACCCCATTTTATTTTTAGACAGCTGAGAAAATTAATGAATTAAAAAAAAAACATTATTAAGTGCTTTCTCTGTGCCAAATGCTAGGAATACAAATATAAAAGTGAAAAGTCCATGTCCTCAAGAAGTAGATAATTCTCATCGAGAGAGACAAAAATGGAGACTCACTGGTCAGGGAAGAATATATTTGTTTGGAAATTAGAGGGGTGGCAAGGGAGGATGTAAAGGAATAAATTGGCACACACTTCCCTGGAACAGTATCAGAGTTAATTTGGTTTTGGTTCCAAAAGGAGAGAGAGAAGAAGATGGGGATATGAGAGAGGAGAGAGACATGGAGACTGGAGAATCCAGGCCAAGATATGTAGATGATCTAGATAGTAATGTCAGCAGGTGGGAATTCTGGGAATATAAGGGTGAAGGTCTCTAAGACTTGGTTTCTTTGTGGCTTGGCAGCTAGTAATAGTGAAGTGAATCCTGGCTAGAACCAAGGTCTAGATGTAATGAGATCCTGAGGAAGCCACCACTGAGGATAGTGGGACCCCAAAATGGGAGTTCTAATTGTTCCGAAGTCGCTCCCAATATTGAGCTTTCTCATCTCTGTATCTAAATTACTTACACTCTTCAAAGGGTCTGAAGGGGATTTTGTTCATTCTGAATTCTCTCTGATTCCACAGAGATCCTTAAAAGCAACTCAGCAATTTTATTTGTATGACCTTTCAGCCCCTGAAATAGAATTTATTAGACTGAATGACTTGAACTTCCTTAGGATAATTTGTTGTTTTCCTTCTTAATCATTTTTCCTATCATTCTCAGTAGGAAGGATGATATCTCCTTTGATAGAGAAAACAGACATAGACTGAATTGAATAATTTCAACTGCATTAGCAACATTCTGCCCATTCCAAAACTCCTTCCTTTCTAAACTGAGCTTTAAAAGTATTTGCCTTCCTGACACTTAGAGAATGTTACTTTTGTTTTGATGTTTTACTCACTTATAAGCCTTTACTTCCATCACTTATAAATCTTTTGAAAATCTGAGTTCACCACAGAGCTCCTTGTGTGACCACTTTATAATCATTCCCTATTTTCCCCTCCTTGTTATCATTTGCAATTACTTGGTCAGAATTTCATTCCTGAGGGTTTCTTAAATGGGTTTTCTTTTTAGGTTCTTAGGCTATGGAATCAAAGTTCTCTTTTCTTAGAACTTCTTGAAATCTGGGGTAAATATCAGACTATATTGAGAGTTCCTGCTCTTAGCTCTCATGAATTCGATAATAATATAGCATCTTTCTTCCAAGGTTCATGCCATTTTGTCCTTTTTTGGTCAGAATCATGTCTAGAAGAGCATCACCCTTGTCATTTCCTTTACCTACTGAAAGATTACATTGGTTAACAAAGCAAGATCAAAAAGTATTAGATGTTCAGTTTTTCGGAAAAGTATGCCTCTACCAAATATTTGCTTAGAAAAGTTCTCCTCTAGCCCCCCTATATTGTCTTACTTTTGTGCCATTATCTTTGTGCTCAAAACTAATCATTTCTTTTCTGCATCTGATCAGGTAGACTGTAATATATAGCATAGTGGATAGAGTGCTGAGCTTGCTTGTGAGATCAAATCTGGGCTCAAATATTTACTAGTTGTGTGATTTGGGGCAAGTCACTAAATTCTGTTTGCCTCTATTTCTTCATCTGTAAAATGAACTAGAGAAGCAAATGACAAACCACTTCAGTGTCTTTGCCAAGAAGGTTCCAAAAGGGTCATAAAAAGTCAGGAAAGACTGAAAAATGAGAGAACAGCAACTATAATAATATTCCATAAAGATGTCATGTCAGTTTTCTCTGTCCTTTTATACTCATCCATATTGTCTCCATCATTCTTCCCTTCTCAGATTTGTGAATTTTTATAGACCTATCTCTTTTTAAAATATGGTACTATATTACTCAGTAGCTTCTAGCTACTTTATTTCTTTTGAACAAGGTTACCATGTTTCAGGAATGAATCTCATCTCACAAGGGATCAACTATGCTCCTGGGATTCTGGGATTATTCTATCTTTTTACATAGACATCTCAGGTTTGTTCTATTACCCTCATGCCATACATTGGTATAAACTTTGAGGTCACAAGTATTTACGCACCTCTTTGTACTGTTCCTTCCAGAGACTGAGGTGGAAGTAGTTCACAGGTATTAAGGAGTTCATTGGAAAGTTCCCCAGGTGGAGCAGTAGGGAAATAATATCCAAAAAGAATTCAGGAAAAGACTCAAAGTATGATGTAGGTATTTAAAGCTGGATTCAGTTGCTAAGGAAATAGGGCACTAAACTGGGAAATTAGCAATACAAAGCAATATCCAGATCAAAGCTAGACTTAATACCATCCTCAAAGCATTTCTCAAGAAGCAAATAAAAGAGATATGGTCAGAACAGACTAGAACCTGAGTTTTATGAGGATTTTATACTTTGCCATTATCTGTTTTCCTACAAGCTGATCATAATTTCCAGCCTCCCCTAAAGTAGTTGCAAGCAGATAGTATTACTTTTTAATGACCAGAAGGAATTCTTTCCTAGTTACTTTCTCCTAGAAATTATTAGATATCTCTTTTTGGTATCCTTTATGAACTTTCTTTGTACTCAAGCCCTTAATTATTCCTTATTTACTATCATGTCAAATCTTATTTTATTAGTAGCACCTTTTTTGACTAATCTTACTCTGCCTAACAAAACTTGTTTTGTTACTACCCTACATTTATATACTCTGCTCTCATATTGTTTGTTCTTTTTTACTGTCTCTTACAGTTCTCATTTTTCCCTCCCAACCATTTTGTCTTTGTTAATAGTTTTTTTTCTCTAAAATGTCTTCTCTCATTCTCTTGTTAGATTTTCATCCATACAGTTGTTTTTGTTCACCCGTGTCTGACTCTTTGTCACCCTGTGAACCATAACACCCCCGTATTGCCCTGGGCATTTTCTTGGCAAAGATGGAGTGCTTTTCTATTTCTTTCTGTAGTGGATGAAGGCAAACAAATGTTAAATGTCCAGAGTCACACAGCTAGTGAGTATCTGAGGCTAGAATTGAACTTGAGTCTTCCTGATTCTACACCCAGTACCCTATCCACTGAGAGATTGAGGGTCTCATCCAAATGACCAGCTAGCTAACAATGGGGATTCCCCAGGCCCTGTTTTTGGTCCTCTTTTTCCCCTCTATATTATTTCATTTGGAAATCTCATCAGCTCCATTGATTTTTCTTATCCTGTCTGTGCTAATCCCATTTATTTGTCCACTCCCTAACTTATCTCTTGACCTCCAGCTTCACATCTCCACAGATTTATTGGATATTTCATAGTAGATGTCCCAGACCCATCTTGAACTCATCATGTCCAAAATGGAACTCATCATGTTTTCTCTTTTCTCCCCTCTTCCAAATTTTGTTGTTACTATCAGCGATACCTCTAACCTCCTAATTACCCAGTCTTGAAAGCTCAGTATCATACTCAATTTCTCATTTTCTCCCTTCTAGATCTAATATCTAGTCTGATTTCTAATCTCCTATTGATTCTACTTTTGAAACGTTTTTCCTCAATTCCCCTTCTCCCCTGTGACTTGCCAGCAGTCTAATGCAGGCTCTCATCACCTCACACTTGGACTATTAGAGTAGCTGGTGGCTATTTTCCCAGCCTTCCCTACTACAATCCATCCTCTGCTCAGTCGTCAAATAAATCCTAAAGTATAGGTCTGAGCATAGCTGCCTGTCTTCCCCCATCTTCCACATTCAGTAAATTCAAATGACTCTAGCACTTCCAAGAGCAAATGTAAAATCCTGTGTTTGGCACTCGAAGCCATTCCTAACTGGACCCCTTCTAACCCTTCCAATCTTCTTACATCTGCAGTCCAATGATTTTGATCTCCTTGGTTTTTATTTGCTTCAGTGTGGGCACCACATTTTAAAAGGACTTGATAAGCTTAAATAGAATATCCCGAAGAAGGTCTCCAGGATATTGAACGTCCTAGAAATATAGGAGAGGGTTCTTCAAAGAAACTGAGGGGAAAAAATCTGAGGAGATCTAGGACTTTTTTTCTTTTCAAATATTACAGAGCATCTTTGTCATGTGTAAGAAGGAAGAGTCAGTAAAGATACAGATATGAAAAAAGAAAGACAGGCTATACCCCCAAGGAGCTTGTAATCTAATGGAGGAAAACTGTATATAAAAGGGGCATTGAGGGAGTGGAAATGTGACTTTTTTTTTAAACCCAACCTCAGAAGTGCTCAACTAGGCACTAAGATAAGGTGCTACAGAAAGGCAAATATAGACTTAACACTTAACTTTCTAATAACACTATTCCAAAGTATACCATAGTGCCTTTGAAGGTAGTGGGTTTCCCAGCACTAGAAATACCCCCCTCCCATCCTTGAGGCAAGTGACTTGACTAAGGTCACACAGATTGTAACTGAATTTGAACTCAGGTCCTCCTGACCCCAGGACCAGTGCTGTATCCACTGGCGCCACTTAATTGCTTTAAACTAGAAATTTTTAATCAATGTCTGGATGCTAATATGTTTTGGGGCATTTTTTTGTTTTTCAAGTGTGAATTGGACTAGATGATTTTTAAAGATCCTCATAAGTAATTCTGTGATTCAATGATCTTGAATAAATCATTTTGTCTTTATGATCCTTCCAGTTCTTTTGTAAATGACCTCTTTTTAACCTAATATTCTGTGATTTTATGAAACACCTGAGAGGGTCTTTTTAGACTACATTGCTATACATCTAAAGAGCATCAGAAAGGTCAAGAATACACAAATTAGCAAAACAGAAATTTGCCTTGGTGACTAAAAATAAGAATATTTTTATATTTTTAGAACTTGAGCTGATGTTTTTAAATACAGATTTGGCTAAGTGGGCAAGGTTGGAATTTTTCTCCTTGAGCTCTACTAATGACTTAAAAGCATGAAATAAAAGTTGATTGGTCCATTTCTTAGGATTCATTTAATATCTGAGAAGACATTCAAGTACTGAATCTAGGACATTGAACACAAAAGAACTCATTCTTTCCATTGCTAATTTACAAACCCAATAGCTCTTTCCAAATCCCAGCCTCTTTAGCAACTATTTCTCAGCCAGTGATGTGATAGCAGAAAACTTGTAATACTAAGTATTAGTAAATGTTACATTACCATAAAATTTCATAAATCATCAGGGAACTCTTGTAAAAAGCCACCCACCCACTTGCCCCATAAAAGTCACCTTCTCTGCTATGTCTACAGTTATAAAAGCTGATTTAATTTACATATCTTCCAGGAGGAGGGGTGATTGCTTTATAATATATAGATGTATATGAAATTTATCTTCTTGTCTGTAATATGGTGATTGAGATTGTTGAAATAAATTAATAGAGCTTACTTTGTTAATGTCAAATCCTTGATTTTTGTTGCACTTATTTCTTTCATCTTTTGCTTTCCTAATTATTGTTCACTTTTAATTTTCAGCATCATTTTGTTTTCTATTTTAAATTACTATGTATTCATATACATGACTATCTAAGTAAGGAGGGGTAGAGAAATGTGGCAGTCTTATTAGAAAGCAATGGATGTTACAAGATGCAACATGATCCATTTAAGTATGTGAGATATTTATTGAGATTCAGCTTTTTATTCCAGTGGATCTATGGTCCTTTTGATGTGGGTATTTCCATGTTGAGACAGTGCAGTATAGTGGGAAAATATTAGATTTAGTGCCAAAAGACATAGGTTTTCATCTCAATTCTATTATCTACTTTCTTAGTGATCTTGGACAACTTTGGATTAGGTAATTTATAAATTCCTTTTTAAAATTGATAATCATTTCTTTAATCCTTTAATTGCAATGGATTGCAGTTGTTCCAAGCTGTTCTATGCAATTCTTGTGCATCTTTTCCCATCAACTTATCATGGAATATCTATTGAACATGGTAGGGGCCTTTGTTTAGGTATTTATATGTTTTATAGCTGCCAGAACAGGTTTTGAGCTGTCCATCTGTCATCTCTCATTCTTTTAAAGGATTGACTCACTTCCATTTCTAATCATACATTTTCTGGATGATAGATCTCTTATTCCACTTACAAAGATGTCATCTATGGAAATAAGTTACAGTCTCTTTTCACCCATGAGGCATCCCTTGATTTCAAGTCACCTACAACTTTGACATTCATAGATCAAGATTTCTAACCATATACCATTCCCAGAAAAACATTTGTGTTAAAGAGGTAGCTTTGTATTGTGGACTAGTTTGGAACCATTTGAAGTTTGGTGCAATTTTTTATATGTAATCTAACCTGCTTTCTTCTTCCTCCTCAATTTTAGGCTAGACTCATTGTCCAACTTGAGAGTCTGTTCATGATTTATGAATGAATGTACTTATTTGATGCACTGAGCATCCAGCTGCTTTTCATAGCCAGTGCAATAGGTATTTAGTTTTTCCTTATGGAAAGTTGCTAGTCTCTTTTGTATAATCATGGATCTCATTAAAGAGATCCTTTGATATTCTGAGGCTTAATGCTCTCAACATAATATATTCTATTAAGAAGAATAATCTTACTATCTACAGGAAATTTCTCTTGCATTTTGACCCTGAACTGGGCATTCTCCTTGAGAGTGGTACTAACCTTGGGTGGGCATATATTTTCCTATTTTATGTTTCCCTTAAGATATAAAATATTCAGACTGTTGTTAAATAGGTTTCTCTGTGGTTACATTTATCAAGGAATCAAGTATGATTTTAACTTATGTATGAAAGACTTGTATTAGAGGAAAACCTTTTAAAGCTACATTTTGCTGTACTGAATCAAATGTTTTCTTGTAATTAACATATAACAATCTCTAGTATACAGTGCTTACTATACTTTTTGGTCAATTTTCTAACTCTAAAAGTATGATTTGCTGTAGGAATTTATTTATGAAAGTCTTCTAAAATGTGATATTTAGAACAAGAAAGATTTAGTTGTCTATTCTATCCTCATGCATTATAGATGAGAAAACTGAAAGGTGAAAGAAAAGGGGGAGGGAATAGGAAATAAGCATTTATTAAATGCCTATGATATACCAAACAGTGTACTGAGTACTTTACAAATGTTATTTTATGTAGGACCTGAGAGGTGAGTGCTATCATTATCCTCATATTATAGTTTAGGAAACAGAGACAGACAAATTAAATGACTTCCCCAGAATTACATAGCTATTAAGAGTCTGAGATGAGATTTGAGTTCAGGTCTTCTTAATTCCAGGACCAGCACGCTTATCTGCTACTCTTTTTCTAGGTGTGAAGGTAAAGGATGACTTGCCTAATTAAGGCCATAGATAATTATAAGGCAATACTAGGATTCAGACCTAAGGCTTCTGAGAGACAACATGATACTATTGGAAAAGTCCTGAACTTAGGATTACACAGAGTTCAGATCCCAGTTCTACCATTTAATGCCTCTGTCACCTTGAGTCATTCACCACAGGGCATCATAGTGCATAGAGTTCTGGGTTTGAATTCAAGAATTCTCATTTTCTTGCGTTCAAATTTGACCTTGGACACTTCCTAGTGTATGACCCCTGGGCACATGACTTAACCCTGTTTGCCTCAGTTTCCTCATCTGTAAAAGATGGGGATGGCAAACAACTCCGGTATCCTTGTCAAAAAAAAAAAACCCAGATGGGGTCACAAAGAGTTGGACATGCTGAAAAAATGCCTAAACAACAAAAAAGACCAAGTGATCTCCAAGGTTTATTCTAGCTCTCAGTCTGTCATCATATGACTCTCCATCCCATGCTTTTCTTAACATTAATGCTCTATCTCTAGTCTTCTGACTCTAAATCCCATGATTTCCTTCCTGTTTTACTTCTGCCACTTACTATTCCACCTCATATTTTTAAGAGTGTTTTTAATAGATCAGCCTTGGAGTTTGGAAAATGAATTTTATCTAATCCTGCCTCAGAGTTTTCTAAATATGACTTTGAGCAAGACCTTTAACCTCTGTCAGTCTCAGTTTACCTCATCTGTAAAATGAGCATGATAATACCACCCCCTTACAAGAAGTGCCAAATAAGATTGTGGCGATTGCTTTATGAACATTAAAGAACTATATAAATAGTAGCTATTAAATGTAGATTGTTTCATAAGATTTTACAAAGATGAAGAAATTAGCATATGGGTAACTTAGTTATTATTATCCTCTCGATTGCCGCCTTTTGAGTACCCCTATTGCCTTTGATTCTCCTATTCCATTCATTTGGATACATGACACATTATCTAAAACCCAGCTTCTTAAACTCTGGTTCACAACCCCATATGGGGTCTCATAAGCTAATGTGACAGTCGTAAAATTATGATTTATCAGTAAACTTTTGATTCGTATACCTCTTTTATATACCCATGTCCTCAGAACCATGTAAAAATTTCTTGAGCAAAAAAGGAGTCAGCAGTGGGAAAAGTTTAAGAAGCCCTGATCTAAACAGACCCTTCCATGCTCCTAAGATTCTTTCACCCTTAACATAGATTGTCCTACTGTGTACACGATCTGATCTAGTTGTCCTTCCTGACTTTCTTTTCCTAAATGGCATTTCTACTTTCTCATTTGACTCAGTGAAAACAGAGTTGGAGAGACCAAATGAGGTGCTTACTGTCACTGATGATGGAAGGAGATTATGGGAGAAGCAGTGGCAACTCTCTCCCATTTTACTTCTGTTTTGGGCCCTCGAGTCTGTTTCATCCAGGATGTCCTTGAGATAGATATGACTTGGTTTGTGCTCTTGCCAGGTTTTGGATGGACTTAAAGTCCTCTAATGCTTTTAGCTTTTTGGAGAAGCAGCATTCTTCATCCTTCACGTTACTTGCTTGGACATAGTTTTGGGTAAATTACTTATGTACTTCATAGAAACAACCCAACTATATCCCTTTTAAACCCACTCTGAAGTCTCTTGTAGTGTGACCTCTACATCTCAAAAACATCAAATAGCTTTGGGAACCAGAGATTGGAACCATGTACTTACTGCCTGTGGTAGAAGTGGGGAGGGTGAGAGTGGATTGTGTCAGGTGAACCCTCCAAGGATTGATGGAGATTCACCCTCAAGGGGAACTGACTTAATGGAAGGAAAAATGAGGTGATTCTCAAAACTTGGTATGGATGTGGCTTCATTACACTTCTGTACTTCCTCCTTTTTCTCAGGCTTTTTGATCTGTCCTTTGTACATTGTCTAACTTTACCATAGGATCTATCTTTAGACCTGGAAGAGATCTTAGGAGGTATTATTTTACAGATGAATAAACTGAAACTGAGAGAGTTAACCCAAAAGCCTAAAATCACATAGGGAGTGTCTGAGGAAAGATTGGAATATTGTCTTCTTGGTTCCAAATTTAATCTACTGTTCATATACCTCAGTTATAATCATTTGGTATAGACATTTGGTCACAATTCTCATCACCTACCACTACCAGTGTAGTTTAAGAAGAAAAAGAATTATTTTTAGAATCATAACCTGGGCTAGAATTTCAGTTTTTACATTTACTAGCTCTGTGATAGTGGGTGAATCCTTGAAAGTCTCTGAGCCACCATTTCCTTATCTGCAAAATAAAAATGATTACTTCAGAAATGTTTTTTCCTTCCTGCTTTTTTCCAGGATTGTTATGAGGTGAGAAAGGCACTCTACTTATTTTAAAGTGTTAAATAAATATGAGCCCATTTTTCATTTCTTGGGAACTTGTGCTATCTAGCTGCCCATAGGATTGTTGCTAGTTAACAGTTTTTATTTTGAGAACCCTTTATTCATTAGAAGCAGCTAGTTGAAATCGTGACTAGAGCACAGGCCACAGAAACTAGAAAGAACTAGAAATTTTAATTGAAATCCTGCATCAGACATTTAGCTTTATCATCCTGGACAAGTCTCTGTCTGCCTCAGTTTTCTCAAGTGTAAAATGGGAATAATAATGACACTTACCTCATAGGGTTATTGTGAGGATCAAATGAAATATTTATAAATCACTTAGTATAATCTGGCACATAGGAGTCATTTAATAAATGCTTTTTTCCTTTCATTTCTTTTTTCATATCTTTTGATCACTTGTCCACTAGAAAGGTGGTTCTTGGTCATATGTTTGTACTTGTTCCCATCTTGAATATATTTGATTCTAAGATTTTCCCATCTAGTTGATAGCCTCTTTAACTGAATTGATTTTTGTTCATGTAAAAGATTTTAAATTTCATGTAATCTGACCTACTTATTCTATCTTTTATGATCAATCTTTTCTCTTGTTTGTTTAAGAATTCTTCCCCCATAGGTAAACTGATCTAGTTCTCTTATAAGTTTGTTTTGCCCAACTTTTAACATTCAGGCCATATTGCAGTATTTATTTTTTTATTTGTGTGTGTGTGTGTGTGTGTGTGTATTTCAGGCATTATTGTGGTATATGGCAAGAATCTATTCTTTTCTTCAAGCAGTCCTTTTCCAATAAAGAATTCATTTCCAAGTAATATATATTTTTGTGTTTATTGAGCATTGAGTAATTGTTCATATGTTTCTGATTCTTTTTTTTTTAACCTAGTCTCTTCTGTTGAGCTGCCTTTCTATTTTTTTAGTTAGCCCCAAGTAGTTTTATTTGACAATATACTCTGAGGTCTGAGGTTTCATTTCTTTTTCATTCTTTGTCTTGAGATTTTAGATCTTTCATTCCTCCAAATGGATTTAGTTTTTATTTTGTCTAGCTTTATAAAACTAATTCTTGATAATTTGGGGTTGTACTATCTATAAATTTATTTAGGTAATAATGGCATTTTAATTTTGGAGGTACCAATCATGAGTATTACTTCCATGAATCCTTAATTATTTTGAGAAATATGAAATTTATTATTTCATTTTTAATTTTATAATAAAATTATTAAATTTTATTTCATAAAATATGAAAACATATTTAATTGTTTTTCAGTATGGTCTTCAAGGTCATTAAAACAAGGATCCTAGATACCTTAAATCCCTCTTTAGCAAGGCCATTGAAGAAAGTAGCTTAGAATCTTAAGAGCCACTCTGGACCCTTCTCTAGCAGAATAAATTTTGGCTAATGCTCCTGGCCAACTTTTCCCTATTGGCAATATATTGGAGACCCTGCTGGGAAGTACAGCAGATGGTGTGTAGTGTATTCACTCTTAAAGCAATCACTGCTTTTGGTGAGAGTGGAAAGGGTGATATTGGTAAAGATGATTTCTGACAATAATAGAGACCATGGGAAGGCCTTGTTGACTTGTGGGAAGAAAATTGGCAGAGGAGAGAACTTGGCAGAGGAAGGGGAAGCTTCAGAAGGAAAAGATTTGCTAGCTTACATTTCCTAGATGGTTGCAAAACTTTCTTTCCGATGTTATTTTCAACATCATGCACTGTGTCATAATCACCATAGAAGTTTCCTCAAGAGAAATAACACACATGTTTTCTCCTCCAGAAGTGACGCTGAAGGTCCACATCAGCGACGCCAGCACCCATCAGCCAGTCAACGAAGCCTTCATCGAGATATTTACCAACCAGGTCTCCATCGCCTCTGGAACATCGGGAGCGGACGGCACAGCTTTTATCAAGTTTCAGTATCAGTTGGGCAGTCAGCTGATTGTCACGGCCAGTAAGCCTGCATATGTACCAAATTCTGCGCCATGGAAACCCATACGCTTGCCCGGTAAGTTAAGTTTCACTTTATTCTGCATAATGTTTAAAGTATTCCATTTGTATTCAATAAGAAGTCAAATTCTCATCAACCAACCTTTATCACTTTATGTTTACCAGGGCTTAGTGCTCTGTTCTCCATTAAAGTCCTCGTCTGGTTTAAGTTTCATCATTTGTGGAGGTGACAGTGGATTGTGTTGGTCCTACCAATAGAATCCCAAGCTTTGGAAGGCCCTAACGAGCTGAAAATGGTTCAGAAAGGGGTTAGTAAGTCTGTCCATTGTCTAAGAACCATTTCAGCTTGGTTTAGAGGCTCATCATTTTGGCCACAGGATAATTAAATTTTTGACAATTCTCAAAGACCATCTATTAAATTAAGAAGAGAGTACAATGTGTACTGGTAGAGGAAAATCTAAATACTAATGAAATTACAGATTGTTGCCTTCACTGCTTTAAATTTGTAAATATTGTGGGCCTTCAGAAGGAAAAAAAATTTATAAATTGATAACCAAATCTGCCAGGTATCCATCATCATTTAACTCAACACTGCATTTGGACTACCTTTCTTCATCCAAAGTTTTTTTTGCATATTGTAACATACTAAATAAATATTCTGTTCTTATTCTTATTCATGTCAACTTTTGCACCTAGGCAACTGTTCATTTAGTAAGCATTTATTCTTATTTTAGTTGTTTTATAATACAGAAATAAAGGTTCTAATTTTGTTGGTAAAGAAAGAGGTTTAGAATTACTATTCCATATCCCTTCTTTGATGATTTCTTTTTCCCATGTGCCATAAAAACTCTTTTCTGGGTTTTTGCTCTTCCAAATTTGTAAGTTTCTTCAAAAAGCTCCAATTCCCCCTTTTCTGTGACAAGAATCTGTTCCTTGAAAAACAACATTTTAAAAGAACCAAATCCCAGCAGATAATACTCATTCTAAGATCCCCATCTGCCACTGTATAATCTCTCTCATGTACCTCCATGATAATGTTATTCAATAGAACCCTTTACCCTCACTGAATCTAGAACCTTCCTTTTCTTTCCTTTCCTTTCCCTCCTTATCTGTTCTTTCAAAGCTCCTCTTCTTCCTGAGAGATTGTAAAACTTATTTTCCATTTACTATTTACCATTGACTTGTTTAGGGTATATCATATATATCTTCTTATTCAACCCGCTTCCTTTTTATTCCCTCCATGTATTCTACAATCGAGTGACACTGGCTTCCTCACTATTACTTGCACAAAATAATCTCTATCTCAACTCCATGCAATTTCTTTTCTCTTTTTAAATATTTTTTCCCAATCACATGTAAAGACAATTTTTAACTTTTTTTTTTTAATTTTGAGTTCCAAATTCTTTCCCTTACTTCTTTCTTTTCTTTCCCCCATTGAGAAGGCAGGGAATTTGATACAGGTTATATAGTCGTGCAAAACATATTTCCATATTAGCATGTTGTAAAAGAAAACACAGAAAAAAAAAAGTTTTTTTAAAAGTATGTTTTGGTCTGCATTTAGACTCATTCTGCTCTTTCTCTGGAAATGGATAACATTTTGGAACTGTCTTACATCATTGTATTGCTGAAAATAGATAAGTCTTTCCCAGTTGATCATTGTACACTATTGTTGTTACTGTATACAGTGTTTTCCTGGTTCCACTCATTTCACTTTGCATAAGTTCCTTTAAGTCTTTCCAAGTTTTTTTTTTTTGAGAATATTCTGCGTGTCACTTCTTATACTAGAATAGTATTCCCTCATAATCATATACACACAACTTGTTCAATTGTTTCCCAATTGATGAGCATCCCCTCAATTTCCAAATTTTTGCTAACACTAAAAGAACTGCTATGAATACTTGTGTGCAGATAAGTCCTTTTCCTTTTTGGTTTTTCTCTCTTTGGAATGAAGACCTAGTAGTAGTATTATTTGGTCAAAGGGAATTCATGATTTTATAATCCTTTAGGCTTAGTTCCAAATTGCTTTCCAGAATGGTTGAATCAGTTCACAACCTTACCAGCAATGCATTAGTGTCTCAATTTTCCCACATCCCCTCTGACATTTGTCTTTTTTTTCTGTCATATTAGCCAATCTCCTAGATGTTGGGTGATACCTCAGAGTTGTTTTAACTTGCATTTCTCTAATCAGTAATATTTTAGAGCACTTTTTCATATGAGTACAGATAAAGTTGATTACTTCATCTGAAAATTACCTCTTCATGTCTTTTGATTATCGATTAGAGAATGGCTCTTTTACAAATTTGACTTAATTGTATATTTGAGAAATGAAGCCTTTATCAGAGAAATTTGCTTTAACATTTTTTCACAATTATGATTACTTGTGTATTTCCTTCCATTCTATTCCCCTCCTTGTTTATACTTGTGACTCTCTCTCCTTTTACCTTGTCTATCCTCAAAAATGTTTTGCTTCTAACTAAAACTTCCACCAATTCGTATTCCCTTTTATTAGCAAAGCCCCTTCTTTTATTTTCTTCCCCTCCTACTTTTCCTATTTGGTAAAATAAAATTCTATACCCCTCTGAAGGTGTTTGTTATTTCCTCTTTGAGCCAATTCCAGTGAGAGTAAGGTTTAAGTGCTCTGTTCCCCTATTCCCCCCCCCACACACACACACACTGTAAAAGTTCTTTCCTGCCCCTTTTATGAGATAACTTTATCCCATTCTACTTATTCCTTCCCCTTTCTCTCAGTGTATTCATCCCTTTTTCTCACATCTTAATTTTATTTTTAGATATCATTCCCTCACATCCAACTCATACCCATGCCTTCCACCTGTTTATACTTCTAACTGCCCTAATAATGATAAAATTCTTAGGAGTTACAAAGATAATCTTCTCCTGTAAGAATGTAAACAGTTGGAATCCTATATTGACTTCTCTTTCATGTTTAGCTTTTAATATTTTTCTTGAGTCTTATATTTGAAAGTCAGATTTTCTATTCAGCTCTGTTCCTTTCATCAGAAAGGCTTGAAAGTCCTCTATTTCATTATAGGTTCATTTTTTTTTCCCTGAAGAATTATACTCAGTTTTTCTGGGTAGGTGATTGTTTGTTGTAACCCTAACTCCTTTGCCTTCCAGAATATCATATTACAAGCCCTTTGATCCTCTACTGTAAAAACTTTTCAGTCTTATGTTGTCCTGATTGTAGCTTCACAGTATTTGAATTATTTCTTTCTGGCTGCTTGCAGTATTTTCTCCTTGATCTGGGAATGCTGGAATTTTTCTATAATATTCCTGGGAATTTTTATTTTGGAACCTCAGTCAGTAATTTGTTTTTCTTTCAGTTTCTCTTTTACCCTCTGGTAATAGGGTATCAGTATAATTTTCCTAAATAATTTCTTGAAATATAATGTCTAAGCTTTTTTTAAAAAATATATTGTCTTTCCAGTAGTCCAGGAGTTCATAAAAATTCTTAAAGTCACTTCTTGATCCATTTTCCAGGTCATTTGTTTTTCCAAAGAGATATTTCACATTTTCTTCCAGTTTTTCATTCTTTTGATTTTTTTTTTATATTTTGGTATTTCATGGAGTCAATAACTTCCATGTGTCCAAACATGATTTTTAAGGAATTATTTTCTTCATTGAGCTTTTGTACTGCCTTTAATATTTGGCCATTTCTACTTTTTAAGGAGTTCTTTTCCTCAGTAATTTTTACCTCTTTTTTCCATGTGGCCAATACTGCTTTTTAAGGCATTCTCTTCAGTAAATTTTTGTATATCTTTTTCCATTTGTGCTATCATAGGGTTTTTTTGAAGGTGTTATTTTCTTCAGTTTTTTTTTTTTGTGCCTCCTTTACCAAGTTATTGACTTTTTTCATGATTTTCTTGCATCATTGTAATTTCACTTCTCAATTTTTTCTCTACCTCTCTTATTTGATTCTTAAAACCATTTTTGGGCTGTTCTAGGAATTCTTTTTGGGTCTGAGACTAATTAATTTTTTTTTCTATGACTCTTTGTATGTAGTGATCTTGACTTTGTTGCCTTCTTCTGTACATTTCCCCAGCCTATTTCTTGACATTTAACTATGTTAAAGTAAGGCTCTGCTCCCTGCGTGGAAGGAATACTTTACCAAGCTTCAGGCCTTTCTTGCTATTATTCTCAGAACTAGTTCTGAAGGCCTGCAAATTTTCAGTTCTTCCAAGAGGATATGACCTAAGGAGAGAGTGGTCACTTCTTTTTAGGCCTGTGCTCTGGCCTGTGAGTGGCCACAAGCACGCCTTTCTGCTTTATAACTATGATCAAGGTCCCTGTTCTCTTGAGGCTCCAAGCTCTGGTGTTCCAGTGCTCCTTCTCATCCTGGAACTGCAACCCAAGACTGTGATTCAGCTCCAGCCATGGGCAGTGCAGCAGAGAGCTGCATCCACTTCCTGCAAAAAGAGTTCTGTGATATTCTAACCACTATCTATTCTTCCACTATCACTTTTATTTAAGTGCTGTCCTTATCATTGGCTCCTTGTATATTTTTTAAAAAATTTGTCAGTGGTCCCTCTTTTGATCTTTTGGTTTATTGTGATTTGTTTGTTATAATCATTATTTTTAACCCCATATATATCTTTCTCTTTCTAGATTTAATTTTCCATTTTTATCTGGTATAATTAATTTATTACTTTAGAGTAAACCATTACTCTATTTTCTTACTTTTTTATATTCCCATTGCCTGGGTTCCTTTCACAGCCTACAATCTATCATTTCTCTCCTTTTGTAGAAATGCTTGAAATGCCTCTTTCTTATTGAATCTCTCATCTTTTTTCCCCATTGATTCTATCCTGTCTTTTCCAGCAGAGTGCCTCCTCTATCATTCAGTTCTCTCACTTGTTGTCACTGTCACCCTACCCACTGGTTGCTTTTCTACTGCCTGTAAATACACTCGTGTCTCCCTCTTCCTAAAAATAAGCTCTTACTTAATCCATCATCCCCAGTAGCTCTTTTTTCATGATTAAACTCCTTGGGAAGACTCTCTTCAATCAATGTCTCCATTCTTTCCCCCTAGCTTATGTCCTATATCTTTCCTCCCTTCCACGGTTAACCTCCTTGAAAAGGCTGTCTCTAATTGCTACCCCCATTTCCTTGCATTTCCCTGTCTTTAACTTTTTACAATCTGGGGTCCATCCTTATCCTTCCACTGAAACTATTCTCTCCAAAGTTACCAACGATCTCTTAATTGCCAAATCCTTTGATCTTTTCTTAATTCCCATTTTTCTTGGCCTCTATGTGCTCTCTGGCTCTGCTAATTATTGCTTAATAGACACTCACACACTTTTCTCTCTAGGTTTTGGTGACAGTGCTCTGCCCTGTGTTCTCCTATCTTTCTGACCACTCTTCCTTAGTTTACTTTGTTAGCTACTAACAATGAGTACCCCTCAAAGCTCTCCCCACACTCCCTACTTCTGTTTGACTTTTCTGGGTGATCTCATTGGCTTATACTGATTGAATTCTCATCTCTATACTAATGATTCTCAGAGCTAGTCATCCAGCCCTTAGCTTTTTGCTCATCTCCAGACTCATATCTCATATCAAGTCATATTGGACATCTAAAACTGAATGTCCTTGCAAGCATTTTAAATTCAGCAGGTCCAAAATTGCACCTGCCTTTATTCAAAAAGCTTCCCCCTCTTTTCTAAATTTTCTTATTACTGTTGAAATCAACACTCTCCTCCCAATCACTCAAGTCTTGCAACCTAATATCAACCCTTCAACTTCTCATTTTCTTTCACCCTGTCACATCCAGTCTCCTGGGAAGTTTTGTCAATTTTGTCTTTGACACTTCTCTGTATATGTGCTACCTTCTCCCCTCTGCTGCTGCTGTCATCTGATGCAGGACCTTGTCAGTTCACACCTGTACTAATTATCACCTGTTGAGCAGTCTCTCCATCACAATCCATCCTCCTTTCAGCTGTCAAATTAATCTTCCTAAAGTACAGATTTGATTAAATCATACACATCTGCATTCAGTAAACTCCATGGCTCCCCATCACCTCCAGGATTAAATATAAAACCAAAGAGAGTTTGAAATCCAAAGCTCTCATAAGCTCATCCCTTCCAGTCTTTCCAGTCTTCTTATAATCTCCTTATCCCCACAGACTTTGTGATCTAGAGGCAACGGCTTGCTTATGATTGCTCATACAGGATGCTCCATCTCAACTGCATTTTTACAAGCTGTCCCCTCTGCCTGGAATTCTCTCCCTCCTGTCTTCCCTTCTTTCATACAAGTCCTAGTGAAAATCCCACCTTAGTGCTCATGTCTTCACTTTACTATTTCTAGTTTATTTATGATTTCTAATTTATTCTTTGATGTCCTTCAATCATTTCACTCACATCTGATTCTTCGTGACTCCAGTTAGGATTTTTATGGCAAAGATAATGAAGTGGTATTTCATTTTCTCCAGCTCATTTTATAGATGAATTAACTGAGATAAATAGGTTACACAGATGATAAGTTTCTGAAGCTGAATTTGAACTCAAGTCTTCCTAATTTCAGACTCCCAGCACCTCCCCCAAGTTTCACACTGCCTTTCTTATATCACACTGCAATGTTATCTTCCACATTAATACAGATTCCTGAAGGTTGGGGATTGTTTCATGTTTGTCTTTCTGTAATTCTTAGCACAGTCCCTGGCACATTGTAAGTGCTCACTAAATGTTTGTTAATTAATTTATTGGGAACAAGGACAGACTCTTAATGGAGTGGTGGTTAAATGGTTAATGGGTATTATCAATAGTAGCAAGATAAGAAGAAATATCTTGTATTTTATTGTTGTTTTTGTTGTTCAGTTGTGTCCTACTCTTCATGACCCTTTGTTGAGGGGTTTTTTAGCGAAGATACTGGAAAAGCTCGTCATTTTCCTCTCTAGCTCATTTTACAGATTAGGAAACTGAGGCAAATAAAGTAAATGACTTGCTCAAGGTTACACAGCTAGTAAGTTCCTGAGGCCAAATTTGAACTCAGGTCTTCCTGACTCCAAGCCTGGAGTAAAATTCACTGAGCCACCTAGATGCCCACCTTATATTTAACTAACCTCTATTTATTTTGTATTTCTCCTGTATCTGTGTGTTGTATATGTACTCATATATACCTTTTCCCAAAACATAGGTCCTGGAGAGCAGAGAGAGCTTTATTTTTTGTCTCTGTGTGCCTAACACCTAGCATGGTGTCTGGCACAGAATTTTTGATTGATTTATTCACTGATCAATTCCAATAAAGGACAACTGTTAGATTTTTGTCTTGTGTCCACCCAGTGCCCGCCATGTGGCAGGCTTTTCCAAAATGCTTTTTGATTGAGTGCATGATAAAGGCCATAGGGCAAGGATGAACTCTGAGAACTCTGGAGGGGGACATGTGGGCAGTATTGAGGATCTGCCCTGGGTTTTTCTCCCCCTGTTTTTTCCTACTTTCTTCTCTTTCCCTTGGCCTGACTGTTTTGTGTATATGCTGGAAAGAGCTCTTCTTAATTTATAAACACAAAAACATGCCCTTTTGGGAAGGACATAATGGAATGAGAAACAAAATCAAGGGTGAGGGCAGGGGGGGCAGGCTCCCTTTATTCCTTCCCACCAGCTCATCCCACCACTGCAGCTTTTACAGAACAGAAGAGAACCAGGGCTCGGGATAGGGTGATGGCCACAGGCAATATGGTGACCAGGGCGAAAGCCAGGGTCTGAAAGATTCAAGAAAAGCAGGAGAGAAGCTTGCAGTTGGAGGGATCAGGGAGCTCCTGGGGCGCTTCTATATAAAGGACATCTGTTATTTAGGAACTGCCAGATGCTTAGAGACACGTTCCCTTCAGCTCTGGCCTGCAAGAATTTGGTTTTATTCTCAGTCACCAAATTGGATTTTGTCTCGAGAATAAAATCTCAGCCCTTTGTTTTTTTTAAGCCAAGAAATAACTGTGGAAGAGTCCCCCAAGGGAAGTTCAAAGGTGATTTGGGTCCTGCCTGAGCCCAGGGTTGGAGGACAGTAGCCCAGGCTGCTTGCATTGCATTCCCTTTGGATACAGCCCTCACAAATGCCGGAAGAAAAAGGAAACTATTTCCCTAATCTCCTTTCTCCCCACAGAATCAGACAATGGTCACATTACATTTTTTCCAGCTTGCTCCTTCACAATAGTCAGCCCTTTGTTTGGAGTATGAACAAGAGCTGCTGGTGCTGAAACGGATTGGTTGAACTTAGCCAGTGCCTGGCACACAGTAAGCACTTAATAAATGCTTGTTGCCTTGCCTGTTACACAAATTCTGCAGAACTGTGGGATTAACAGCAGCTTTCCTATTTCAGAGTTCCATGTGTCCTTCCCCAAAGGGCATGTTTTTTGTGTTTATAATTTAAGAAGAGCTCTTTCCAGAATATACACAAAACAAGACATTTTTAGCAAGTACTTTTTGAGCTGGATTTCTCTCCTCACCCCTTACTTAGCAAGCAAACACCAGCGCAGAGAGTTTTTCCTTCCTGGGAGTGGAAGAAATAAGGGGAGACATCATAAAAAGCTTTATCTTCACCAGAGACAGGAGCCGGCTTAGTGAGATCACTTTTTAGGCCGACTGTCCCAGATAGTGTAATCTGAACTTTGAAAACTGTGGTCTGGAGTCTATCTTCAAAGACAGACTTTCTTCTTTTTGTTTAATTTTTTTTAGTTAATTCTGAAGAACATGGGCTCTTTCTCACTTAGCTGTTTCATTCAAAAAAATATCTCTGCCACTTTCAAGGATCCTTTATTCCTTTATGGGTCCATATTATTTTTGTCTATCTTAATTGGCAACCTCTGAGCTGGACGAGTCAAAGACAAATTGAAAATGATTGTGTTTTTATTTTGGTTTGATAATGAACATTGCTAAAAATCAAAAGGAACAGTCGAGAACAGGTTATTTAGTATAACCCTCCTTTTTTTGACAGATCAGCTGGGGGAGAGAGGCAGTCATTTAAACCCACCGAGGCACACCTGCTTAGGGGCAGAGATGGAGCTTGAGCCTAGATGTGCTGCCTTCTGGGTTAACCTTCCTTCCATAATACTGGGCTATGTCCTGTCAATAAAAAGTTATTATTAAAAAAAAATACTGGGCTACATGTACATTTTGTGTAGTCACAGGGGTCCTCAAACTACGCGGGCCAGATGCAGCAGCTGAGGACGATTATCCCCCTCACCCAGGGGCTATGAAGTTTTTGTTTTTACTATAGTCCGGCCCTCCAACAGTATGAACTGGCCCCCTATTTTAAAAGTTTGAGGACCCCTGTACTTAAAGTGATTTGATGGTTTGTTGATCATTATATAGACATAGGGTTAGTGTCAGAGCAAATTTCAGGGACTTTCCCTGACACATTCTAGTGGGATCTAGTGGGCAAGTCACTTAACCTCTCAGTTCCCTAAAACAAGTTACCTACAAACAAGTTTTCATTATGTATACATAGAGGGAGTTTTCACAGTGGGAGTTTCTTATTCCAGGTAATTTGCAAGTTCATCCTCCCTGCCAAAAAAAAAAAAAAAACATGTATTTGCAACTATATATCATAACTGATATATCTCTAGCCACATATATTTGTGCTTTTAAAATAAAATATTAATAATTAAAGCTATACTCTATAATTGTCCCTATTTGGCTTTCTTAAAGAGAGAGAGGGAGATAGGGAGAGAAAGAGAGGGGGGGAGGGAGAAAGGAGGGAGAGAGAGAGAGAGAGAGAGAGAGAGAGAGAGAGAGAGAGAGACAGAGAGGAAGGGGTAGGCCATATTATACAAGGGCAGAACTCAGCTATTAAGAAAATGATCGGGGCAGAATCTCAAGAGAGTCCATAGAACACAACTAAGTGAATTAATTTCAGGCAGGTAGACCTTGTTTTAAAAGATGAAATGTTTGGGGGCAACTAGATGGAGCACCAGAATCAGGGGACCTGAGTTCAAATATGATCTCAGACACTTAGCACTTATGAGCTGTGTGAATGGGCAAGTCACTCAATCCCAATTGCCTCAAAAAAAAAAAAAAAAAAGATGAAATTTTCTTTGTTGAGGGAAAAAAAACAAATAGCGATGTTGTTACTCAATCATTTCAGACTCTTTGTGACCTCATTTAGGGTTCTCTTGGCAGAGATATTAGAATAGTTTGTCATTTCCTTCTTCATTTCATTTTACAGATAAGGAAACAGAGGCAAGCAGGGATAAAGGATTTGCATGAGATACACAACTTGTGAGTGAGGACAGATTTGAACTAGGAGAGAGAATGACTCTTCTCTCCAAAAACTACTAGGAGCACTCTATTAGTAAAGATGAAAAAGAATCATTTCCTGAAGGTTTCATTTACGTGTGACTAATGACTTTCCATCCCTCTGCTCTGGGAGTGCACAGTCAGCTTACATGGACTTCTTCCTCATCTTTCTTAAATTCTGGCCAACACATTCATTTCTTGTGATACTCTTCCTGGAATTTTCATAGGCATTTGCTATTTCCAGATCAGAATAGAACTAAAAATTTTCTGCCGTTATTCAATAAGCTCCTTGAGAACAGGGACTCTCTTTTATCTTCCTCTCTATCTTCAGCACTCAGCATATTGGTACATAGTAGGTGCTCAATAAATGTTTATTGACTGCTCTTCCTGTAAGTTCCTTGCGTGTCTAGATTATTTCATTTTATGTCTTTGTATTCCCAGTTCCTAGCACATAGTAATCATTTAATAATGGTTAATTGATTAATGTGTGGTTTAATTTTTTTTTTGCTCAATTCTAATAAAGCTTTTTATTTTAAAAACATATGCATGGATAATTTTTCAATATTGAATCTTGCAAAACCTTATGTTTGAAATATCCTCCCCTTCTCCCCATCCCCTCCCTTAGATGGCCAGTAAGCTAATATATGTTAAACATGTGCAATTTTTCTATATATATTTCTACAGTTATTGTTGTGGTTTAATTTAGATGCTAAAATTCACAACCCCATTTTTTTCCCTTCCTCAGTGTTTTCTTCTCTAAGCCTCGGCCTGCTCCCTGAACGATCGGCTACTCTAATGGTTTATGAAGATGTCGTCCAAATAGTCTCAGGATTTCAAGGTACATTTAGTATATATGGCATCTCTACTTTTTTTGATTATAAAAAAAGAACAATTATAGAGTATAGTTTCAATTACTAATATTTCAAAATTTAACTTTACAAGTAGCAACTTGCATTTACTTCATTTACTTCAGCCTTGCCAGTGGCCAAGACATACAGTAACTCTGGCAAAAAGCATCAGGAGGCAGAAAGAATAGTTAAATTGTTGGTATTAATTGGCCTTAAATGGATTTTTTTAGGCCCAGGTAGTTTTTCTATAGCCTGGGGAATCTCTGCTGACTGGCCGGCCTGCTTAAAGTATATCTCAGTGTGAAAGATCCTCTCATTAGTCTGAGAGCTCTTATTACTACTTATGTCAGTTAGTATCTTTTTCTCTGTTAATTAAGTCCAGCTTATCCTGTTTTTGTTGTTGTTCAATCATTTCAGTTATACCTAACTCTTTGTGACCCTATATGAAAGTTTTCTGGGCACAAATAATAGAATGGTTTGTCATATGCATTTTGAAAGATAAACTTTTTTTAAACACAGTTGTTTGCATGTTTCCCTGTTAAATTGTGACCTCCTTGAGGGCAAGAATGGTTTTATTGCCTTTCTTTGCATCTCTTGTACTTAGCCAGTACCTGGCACATACTAAGGACTTTATAAATGTTAAGTGACTGACTAGCAGCATTTTTCTCTCAGCCTTCGGTAAATAAACACCATTTCCAATCATTTCAAAGAACCCTTTTGACTAAACAATAGCGTCTACAAATATTTAACTTATCCTTTTTCATTCTTTATTATACACATATGGAAACTAAACAAAGAGCTTCACTGCCTTGTCCTTGGCTGTGACAGGAAATCCTCACCAAAGGTGGGAGAAGTAAACGTGTTTCTGGGTAAAGAAACCTCTGATCTGAAGAGAGAGTTTTCTTTTATGTGTACCATGTAAACTGAGAATCATACTTTCTGATTCCTAATTTTCAATTAAGAAATATTTTGTCTTATGTCATGTTAGCTGATATTGTTATTTTGGATATAATTCCTGTTGTTTTATTCAGAAAACATCTGGATGTGACACTGTGCCCCTTGCATATGTCATGGTCATTTCTACCATACATCTTTGTTTTCACAGAATGACAGAGTAACAGAGCTGTAAGGGACCTTAGAGGCCATCGAGTCTAGCCCCTACTTTAACTCTTTACAACAAGGGATCAAAAGCCCAGTCCCAAGGTTGACTGGGAGAACTCCAATGAAAGAGAATCTGTTTTTCTCTAAGGCAGCTTGTTCTACTGTGACAGAACTTTAGTTATGTTTCCTAAATTTCTTATTTCACAACTTCCACCCTATTGCCCCTGGTTTCATCACTAGAACAAGAGTTCTTAACCTAATGTACTTTAAAACATGGAAGAATGGATGGATGAATGGATATAATAATATAAAATGCCCTATGCCTGCTAGTTTTTATTCATACCAGAAGAGATAGTATCTCTAGGCAGCTGGTGGCTCAGTGGATAAAGTGCTACGCCTGGAGTCACGAAGACCGAGTTCTAATTTATCCTTAGACAGTGACCCTGGACAAGTCACTTAACCATGTTTGTCTCTTCTATAAAATGGTGATAATAATGGTACCCACCTCCCACGATTGTTGTGAAGAATACAAGATAATATTTGTAAATCATTTTTCAAACCTTAAAGTGCTACATAAATTCTAGCACTTGTTATTGTTATCTGGGCCTGTTAATATGAACTCATCAAGCACGGATGGGATGCTCCCTTAATATAGCCCTGTTTAAACAAGATTATGTGTTGATCAACTATGACAGACTTAGATCTTTTTAGCAATACATTGATCCAAGACAATTTCAATAGACTTGGGATAGAAAATTCCATTCACATCCAGAAAAAGAACTATGGAGTCTAAATGCAGATTAAAGCAGACTATTTTCACCTTTTGGGGGGAAGTTTGCTTTTTCTTGCTCATGGTTTTTCCCTTTTGTTCTGATTTTTCTTTCACAACATGACTAATATAGAAATATGATATTTAAAATGATTGTACATGTGTAATCTATATCAAATTACTTGCTGTCTTGGGAAAGGAGGGAGAAAAAAATTGGAACTCAAAATCTATAAAAAGAAGAATGTTGAAAACTATATGTAATTGGAGAAATAAAGTATTTAAAATTTTAAAAATAGAATAATGTATACAAAAACCTGTATCCTTTAAAGTATGTAGATAGATATGTATGTGTGTGTATATATATATACACACACAGATATAGCTATAGACATATATATATATTTATCCCTGTTTATGTTGGGCATCAATTCTCAATGAACCATTCCCAGCACAAAGATAATAATTATTATAGTAATTACTAACATTTATATAGCACTTATATGTGCTAGGCATGTGCTTTACAATTATTATTTCATTCAATCCCCACATCAACCCTGAAAGGTAGATGCTATTATTATTCCCATTTTATAGAGGAGGAAACGGAGGCAAACAGAATAAAGTGACTTGTCCGGAGTCACACAGTTAGGAAGTGCCTGAGACCACATTTGAACTCAGATCTTCTTGATTCCTGACCTTACTCTCAAGCCACTATATCACCTTCATCGCTGACCTTGGCACAGAAATTAGAAGGAAAGAAACTGTTGAGTAACATTGACTTCTCTCTGGCTTTGGTTATCAGGATCACATCTACCTCAGACAGCAGCCCCACCTCTTCTTTGATATTCTTCTTTTCTCCAGTATATTTAGAGAAAACAATAATAGCATAGTTATGGTCTGTAGATTTCCCAATTTTCCTTAGTTCATTATGAAAATTATTACCCCTCATACTGTCCTCATAGGATAATGCTTTTGTATTCATTTATCAACACTTGCCTTTGCTTCTATCCTCTGTACATCTTTCTAGTTTCAGCCAAGGAGTGAGTTGCTTGCTCATCCTCTCTTGCTCTCATTCTCTCTTTTTATCTCTCTCTATCTTCCTCCTTTCCTCCCTCTCTCCCCCTCTCTCTGTCTCTCTATCTTTCTCTCCTCCCTTTTTCTTTGTGTCTCTATTTGTCTCTGTGTGTGTGTCTCTTTCTCTCTCTCGCCTTCACTTCCCTTCTTTCTGTCTCTCTCCCTCCTTCCCTCCTTCTCTCTCCCTCCTTTTTTACCTGTCTCCCTTCCTCCTTCCTTTCCCTTCCCCTTTCTCTTTTTCAGTCTTTCTCCCTTCTTTCCCCACTTCCTCTCTTTTTCTCTTTCAACAATTCTTTTCCTCCTCATCCCTTTTAAATTGTTTCTCTTAAGAGCTCCTACTCTTCCTAGCCTGCTTTTTTAGGCCACAGACACCACTCTCTTTTTCTCTGACTTAGAATCTCTTCTCCCAAATTTAGTCAAATCATCCCTAACTTTTGATGCAGTTATACCCAGCAGCGTTCTTATCTTTTTCAGGAATCAGTTCATCCACCTTTTAAAGCACAAAGCAAGTCAGGAAAATTGTAACCAATGTGCAGAGAGCAGGCTTCTGCAGACGTCTGGCTACTTGAAGACTCCTTCCATGTCTGCCCCATCCTTACTATCTCGTGCCTCAGACCTAATGACAACATCACCTTCCTCTTTGTCTGTGTTTATCTTTGCCCAAACACCCTCCACTGTGCTTCCCCGCTCTGTCCTCAGATTTCCTCACAGGAGCTTCCCCCCTCCATCCCAGATTTCCTCACAGGAGCTTCCCCCCTCCATCCCAGATTTCCTCACAGGAGCTTCCCCCCTCTGTCCCCAGATTTCCTCACAGGAGTTTCCCCCCTCCATTCCCAGATTTCCTCACAGGAGCTTCCCCCCTCCATCCCAGATTTCCTCACAGGAGCTTCCCCTCTCCATCCCAGATTTCCTCATAGGAATGACCTTCTAATATACACTGCAACTCTGCCTCCTCTTTTAATTAACCTGTCTCTTTTGAGGAAGGCGCACCTTCTCAGAGCTGGACCCATTCCAGTCAGGAAGCTCCTGCTCTGCATCCAACGCCTGGAAGAGCCGAGCTGCTTCCTTACGTCCCTTTTTACTGGGACTTTTGCATTTGCACTTTGCTCCCTGATACCACGGACTAGGTGCCAAGCGTCTCTTATAGATTTTGTGTTTCAGGAATCTCAGGGGAGCGCTATAGTTATTACACTTCATGAGACCTAGCTTGATCAGTCATTATCTCCCTCATTTTTCTTTTTCAGTCACAAACTTAATCCAAAGAACTTTAAAGTTTCAAGACAAACACCTTTTTGCATGTTCTTTATAGGTGCACTTTATATCTAGCCATGAGATAATCATATCTATATTTTAAGTCATACTTCATAAATCTAAAACAAAATAGTCCTTGCCTTAAAGAAGTGCATATTCCAGTGGGGGAAATCAATATGTACATAGGTAATTAAATTATATATACACACACAGGGGAGGGATAGGGAACCATCTATATACATACAGATGTATATTATATATATCAATATATATATGTACAGATGTATATGTGTATACATATATACAGATTATATATGTATACAAATATATAAGCTTATTTTATGTAGCTTTATAGGTATATGCTTCCATTTATATATTCTTATTTTTTGAAGATAATCAGTGACATCACAGGGTGATGACTTATGCATGAATTGGATTTTAAGTGAGGCAGATTTGTGCAAAACCATCAATATACATGCATGAATGTGTGTGTATGTGTGTGTGTATATACACTTTATGTACACACTATGCAGGCATATATGCATGTATTTCTGTACCTATACATAGGTGTGTACAAGCATATAAATATGATTTTGTGCCTCTGTGTGAATTAAGAAATTCCAGATGTGGGAGAATGGCTTTGGAGAATCAAGAAAGGCTTTATATAAGAGACAACACTTCAGCTGAGCCTTCGAAGGAGAACCAGGGATTCTAAGAGTAAGGAGGAAGAGCATCCCAGGTGTGGAGAAATGGAAATGTCCTGTACAGAAGACAGCAAGTGAGCCTGTTTGGCTAAATCCCAAAGCACATGAGGAAAAGTTATATGAAGGGAGGCTGGAGCTGGATTAAGGAAGATTTGAAATGGAATTTATGCTCAAAGCAATAGGAAATCCCTGCCCTTGAGAAGCACAGTGAGGTTGGCTCATTCAGGAGTCCTACCTTTATGAATGGTGACAGGAGGATGGATGGATGCAGAGGTCAGAGTCCTGGAAGGAGGCCATGCTGACCTCAATGTGGATGATGAGTCTGGGAGGCCAGAGAGGGGAATGAATAGGAATAAAGTTGGGAGGTGGAAGTAACATGATTTCCAGGAAAGATACTGGGGATGTTTCAACTGCAGAAGAGAAGATCCAGAGGATGTAGTGGCTGTGACCACATTGGAGGAGCTGTCACAGAAGAGAGAGAAAATGTCTCTAATTCTTTGGCCCTACAAGGCAGAACCTGAAGTAGCATCGAGCAGACAAGGTGGGAAGAGGCAAATGAAATGGTATTTGCAGAGGTCCTTGGTGATAAAGTGTTCCAGTGCTGGGGAAATTATGCTGCATTTGGAGCACAGTGTTGGGTTTAAATCCTTGCTCCGCTGTTTAATGAGTTATGTGACATGCTACAAGTTGGATAACCTTCCTGGACTTCAACTTTCCCATCTGTAAAACAAAAGGATTAAACTGGATAAGCTCTAATTTCCTTCCAGCTCCAAACCAATGACCCTTTGGTCTTAAACTTTAAGGTATTTTCACTTGTGTTCCTAAAGAATCCTTGGTGGAGAAAGAAGGTCTTGACCAGGAACTTGAAAACTGGCTAGGATTTGAATAAGCAGAAAAAACGATGGCATTTCAGGGGAGGGAAGCAATGTGGATGGTAGAGAAGAACAAGAAAGTGAACCTCTCCGAGGTGTCAAGCTCCAGAGGCTCAAATACAATCAAATTACAACTGGAAACTGTTTAACAAAATAAGTTAAACTACAATACAACATAATGTTAATTTGAGTTTCCTAAGTCAAAATGTGATTTGTAGAGTTCTGTTTCTCTTTGAATTCTACACCACTCATATATGTGACACGTTCGGACTGGAACACAGTTCAGAGAAGAAGATAATTAGCAATGTTTGGGAAAGCGGGTTGGGGTTAGACTGTAGAGAATGTTGAATGACGCCAGCCCAGGGATTCTGGACACGGTCCTGTCACTGAGGAGCCACTGAGAGTTTGTGAGCATAGGAATGACATTATGGGGTCAGAATTTGAGGAAGATTAATTTTGTGTGCAGAATGGATTGAAGGGACAGGGAGATCAATCATTTGGGAGACTGAGAGCCTGAGCTGAGGAAGTAGAAGTAGGGACGTAATCGAACAGACAGATGCAAGATATATCACAGAGGAAGAGCCGCCAAGACTCGATGATGGATCAGATATGGGCAAACAGGAAGGAATGAAAGATGACTCAGGTTTCCAGCCTGGCTGACTGGAGAATGATGCTACTAATGACAGAAATAGCAGAGTCAAGAGGCAAGCCAGTTTTCAGAGTGAAGAAGAGTTCACTTTTCAGCATATTAGATTTCAGATGACGACAACATCCAAGTGGAAATGTCTAGGCAGCATTAGGTGATAAGTGAATAGAACTCAGAAAATGACTGGGCTTGGAGACTTCGATTTGGGAGAATCTTTCATTGAGAGATGAACATTGAGACCATAAGAATTGATGAGCTAGGAAACTGCTGAGGACTCAGAGCTGAGTCATTAAAATCTATTTGTCTTAGAACCTCTCAGAATAATAAGTACAAATAGGTTTGCTTCCTTAGCTGATTTAAAAAACTTTTTTTAAAAACTATTATTATTAGCTTTCCTAACTTAAAAATTGAAATGAAACAGCAGTTCACCATAGGATTTGGAAATGGCATTTATCTCAGGGCGTCTAGTGCAGCTTTTTATTTTTCCCAAGCATTAAACTGAAGTTCACAAAGAGAATTCAAGGTTATACAGATGTATGCAAGAAAACCCATCTTCCAGTATGCTTGTCTACTAGTAATAACTCTTCTTCCTGAATCAAAAATCATTCTGTATGACTGCCAGAAAGAGACTATTAGTCAGTTACATTAATAAAAGATGCTAAACCACTTTGGATTTTATCAAAATTCTTTAAAAAATTTTCAATACATTTTATTGATTATTTTTTGTAGGTCACTTAGATTTCTTCCTGTTTCTATTTTCCTTATCCTCCCAAAAAACTATTCCTGATAGCAAAGAATTTTTTTTAAGGATAGAAGAGAAAAATTTCAGCAAAATTGATCAAGGCAGGGAAAAAATTTTATATGCAGTGGGAGAGGAGTTTTTTTAAACTGTAAAAATAACCCAGTAACTTTAACCTCAGCAAATAAAATTGAGAGGACTAAGCTAAATTTCCCTAAAATATAAAGCATTATGGCCTTCCTTTTGTCATGGGTGCATATTGTGATATACAGAGTGAGCTGAAAGTCTGGGTGGGTTCACCCATCTGCCATCTGTTCAGACAGCAAATGGAGCTTGCAAATTATGTGGGTCAGGACATTGCATCCTGTATATTCACAGTTTGGTGCCGTCAGCTTTGAATTCCAGGGAAGTGGAGGGAAGGCTTTGCAGCCTGCCAGACCACCAGGCAGAGCCCTGTTAGACTGCCTTTTGTGGGTCAGAACAGGTCTGTCATGTGTGTCTAACAGTGCTCGTGCCCAGGGGCTGGTTTGACTCAAGTGAATTGTAACTACAAATAGGCCAGCCCCCCAAAGTCGAGGACCTTAGAATTATAGATGAAGAAACCCTAGAGGCCCCTTATTTTATAGATAATCAAACCAAGATGCAGATTTAAGTGACCTATCCAGAGTCACATAGCTAGTAATTGGAGGCCGGGTTTGAATTCTACTCTTTCTGATCCTAGGTTCAGAATTCTTTCCATTACACCACTTCGCTTCTGGTGAATAGACATATTATAATATCTTCAGAACATGCAGAAATACTCCATTATTTTTGTTATGTGTTTCCCTCTACTCCCTCTGAAGACTGATAAAATCCCCCATACCGTCATCAGATTCTATATTTAATTTCTTTGTGCCACAGATACTGCATCTCTCAACCAGAAAACATAATAAAATTGTTTGGGTATCACTTGATGGGAAAACCAGCAAGCAGGAAATTGACTTTGTTTTTTCTGTCTTAAGAAAAAGAAACATGAAATTTTACATTCAAAGAAATCTGAAATATAAGAAAAGCTCCATATCTCTGACTGCCTATAGATTCTTCATTCTTTATGAGAGACATTGGAGTGTAGCTGTAGATTAATGGGAAAAAAATCCTGACATTGTATGTATTGCCTTTCTTTGTATTCCCAGAATTTAGGATCTGGTATCTGACACGTATAAGTGCCTGATTAATGCTTGTACATTGATTGTTAACTGTCTCTTGGCAAAGACTTCATCTACAATTTGCTGTCTCTACACCCGATCCAGCATGAATATCAAGAGATTTAAGATCTGGCCTTAGCTCTGCCATTAAATAGTAAATCCCTCTATCTTCTGACTCTCCTTGATTTCACCTATAAAATGTGAGACACCTAGATTAGAGATTACATAATCTCTCGGATTCCAAGAGATTTAAAAAAAAAAAAAACTAAAAAACTCAGCAATTCCCTTTCCTAGCCTGTCCCACCAATTCACCCCCCCTTTCCCACCCATCACACAGTCTGCTTTTTTCCTGATCATTTCCCCATTCCAGACTTTTCTTCTTTTCCTTCATCTCTTCTTCCACTTGGCTAGCCAACCTCCTCACATTGTTGATTCAGCATGACTGGAGCAGCTGAGAAACTGGGACTGTGTGATATGAACCAAGTTTCGAACATAAGGCAGCCTATTTAACATCCAAAGTTTTAAAAATCCAGGGAATTTCTGGCCCTCTTCAAGTGTTACAAATGGAACCAGGCCAGACAAGGTTATAATGCTCCCTACGGACAAAGAATGGAGAGTATCCAAAGGCACTCTTGGCAATGACACAATTGAATTAGTTAGTTCTGGTCAACCCTCATAATCACAAGGGCTGGACCCCCTTCATTATTTACTCACCAGGGTTGACTATCTTGAACACCAAAATTAAGTATCCACCTTCTGCCTGAGGTGGCTTCTGATCCCCACCTAGGATGTGGTGCTTGGGACCCCCTCCTCCAAAAATGACCCGTATGGATTGTAAATTATAACTTTAGAGAGGTAGCTTGGCAGACTAGTCAAAGAGCTGGCCCTGAATCCAGGAAAACCGGGGGCTTCTGACAGCTACTGAGAAAGGTACTTCCCTGTTTTCTCCAGAGGAGTCAGATTATACAGGTAGCTAGTAAAACCCCTGATTGGGTTGGAATCCGATTAAAATGAAATTGGGAAATGTTTAACAAAACAAATTAAAATATATCACCCTATAGGTAATGTTAATTTGTGGTTTTCTAAATCAATATGAAGCCACTGAAAAGTACATAAGGATCTCTGCCTGCTGCTTATTGACTTAGAAAACCACCTTTATGAGTATATGTGTGTATATGTATATAATATATATGTATGTATGTGTATAATATACCAGCATAGTAAAATCTCAAATTACATTTTAATCTAGTATGACACCTCCTCGAAAATGTTGTGGGCCACAAGCGCCCTGTACTAGTAATTGGATTCCTCTGCAGTAGACTAGGTTCTGTAAACTATGATTGAGCCTGTTTTTTGTATGGGAAACTAAGAATTTTAAAAATACAATTAAATTAAAATTAGTTATTTGACATTTAATTTAATGTATATTGAATACAAATGCAAAACTATTCTTAGCTCTATGGCATACTAGCCAATTAAGTGGCAAGATTTGGCCCTTGGACCATTATTTGCCGATCCCCACAGGCTATAAATTGCATAAAAGATGAGAACCTGCTTTTGCTAGAAGAACTTTCCTATTCTAGTGGAATCACAAGCCTAATTCCTTGATCCCTTAATTTGGTATGTCATTTATAGTTATACAGGGTGTCCCAAAAGTCTCCATGCATTTTAATAGCTTAAAAATCTATACTGAGATTTTAGAGATACACAGTTTGTATATATTATATATACTTAAAATCTACATACATAGTATTTTTCTACATATTAGATTTTCTACATATTTGATGTAAGTATTGACTTCTCCAGTTGTTCCCTTGGTTAGCACAGTGCCCAGAGGAATCAAAAATGCCAAAGGAATCAGAAAGACCCAAGTTCAAATTTGGCCTTAGATACTTACTGGCTTCACTTGACTGCTTTCTGCCTTAATTTTCTTAGCTACAAAATGGGGAGTTGTTTTAAGGATCAAGTAAAATAATTGTAAAGTGCTTAGCACAAAGTCTAGTAAATAATAGGTGCTTAATAAATGCACATTTATTAATGGAGAGCCCTTCTCACTGTAAAATTCAGAGATTGTGTGAGTGGATTTTTGCTGCAGTGAACTCTATTCACTACAAATCAGGTACTTGTAAACACAGCTCCTATTCTTTCTGACATCCCTGTCTCAACTGTCTTCAGTTACAGGGAATTCACTTCACTGCCCTGCTCTTTTTACCTGTGTGACTTTGGAAAAGTCATTGCCACTCTGAACCTTTGTGGGGTTTTTTTAACCATAAAATGAAAATATTGGACTAGTTTGTGTCTAAAGGCCATTTAAGCTGCAAATCTTCTGAAACAGCTGCGTAGTCAGAGGTTTGTATACCTGAGAGATTTGATCCTAACCCCTTCTTTGCATGGCTTAGGGCTGCAAACATGTGTATGCTACATTCAGATACAGTGTTAGAATGGGTCTTTCCCTAAGGATTGAGAAGCATGAAATAAGCCATCCTTGTAAGTTGGTGTAGTTCATTTATTTAGACTATAATAATCACTGTTTCCCATTTATAACTGAAAACTAGCTAAAAGTAATTTCTTCTTTTTTTATATATTATCTAATTTTTATGCTAACTTAAAAAAATACATTTTCTGTAATTAATTGTCTTACCTTCTTATTTCCATATATTTAAAACTTCAGTTCTCATTCCTCTCTCCCCCAAAGTAGGGGTTTAATATATATAAAACTCCATTATCAGCTTCTTTTAAAAGAAGAATTCATTTTAATGGAAAGGTAAATGACCATAAAGCTCCATTTTAGTTCTCTGCAGTTTCTCTTTATTGAAGTTATAGTGCTCTATAAAATTTCATAATGAAAAAACAAAATCCTTAGAGTGATTTTATCATTATTGAATTTATTATCATTATTATTATTTTAAAACATATTGTATTGTGTCTCGTGAGACTTCCATTGTTTAAAGACAGAGAAAAGAACTAAAATCTCTGCTTATTCAACCACATAAATAAAGATGTTTTTAACCCATACCCCAACTTTTTGTTTAGACAAGAATCCACACTATGTGGCTGCTCTTTATTGTAGCCCATCAAACCTAGTCCCAGGAAAGGGTTCTTTGGGGACTGGATGGGGAGCTTGATGACAACTCACTTAGGAGACTTCAGGCGCCTTGTGTACAGATTCACAGATGATGCCTTATTGTTTAGTTCAACATGATGTCAGTGCTTATAGATTTAAAAGAGTAAAGACCACTGGGGAGGGCGGGGGAGACCATTGTTCTTTCCAGCCAGATGTTTAATGCTTCAGTAGAATTTTGTCTTTTAAAATCTTTATGACAAGATTAAATAATAAGCTAACTCTGCTAGGGTAATGGGAATTTTCATTTCTTGGGCAGAAAAAAAAGAGACTACATTCTGGCTTTCTTTTGTATGGGTTTTTGTCCTCCTGTCCATCACACATGCAAAGAGACACAGAATACATTTTAAAATGTATTTAAACCTAATACAATCGAATGAGCCTGACCTGAGAGTCAAAAGAGAGTCAAGATATTCCAAGTTCAGCTCTGGAACTAAATAGATATTTGATAGATTACTTAATTTCTTAGTTACTCAATTGCAAGTGAATTAAGATGATTCACCCTGTTAGTTATTGTGTCATTTCAGTCATGCCTCTGATTCATGACTCCACTTGGGGTTTTCTTGACAAAGATAACTATGGTTTTACCATTTCCTTTTCCGTTCATTTTTACAAATGAGTAACTGAGGCAAACAGGGTTAAGTGACTTGTACAGGTCGCAAAGCTAGTAAATGGTTTAAGCTGGTTTTGAACTCTTGAAGATGAGTCTTCCTGATTCAAAGTCTGGTTACACTATCTGCTGCATCATCTTGCTGCCAAATAATCACCATCAAAAACCTTGCTGATTTTAAGTTGTATGGTTGATAGTAGGTACCCAGTAAGTAGAATGTAACCCAGGGCTCAAACTTCATTTGCATAAGGACTTTCCTGATGGAAAGAGTGACTATTGATGTTCTCTGCTTGTATGAGGATCGGAGTTGTTGAGAATTTGGAGGAGGAGATGGCATTTAGCTTTGAGAGGTTCCATGTGGTTCCATGGGAGAGAGGGAGAGAAGGAAGGAGAAAGGGAGGGAGGGAAAGAGATGGACTAAATGACTTTGGGTAAAAATCAGCATGTAGAGGGACTGACACCTCAAACACATTCCAAATTTCTAAGGAGCTGCCCTAAAGACTTCAGGGAATTTCCCCTAACTCCCTGACTCTCTTTTTCTCATATATTAGTCCTAGTAGTGAGTTCATTCTCTTTGTGTATTGTTTGATATATTTTAATCTGTGGAACTTTACTGATTTCCATTTGTTATGAACTTGAATAAATGTGTTTATTCACTGTTCACAGTGTATGATTTGTTATTTACCATGTGATCTTTGCTTAACTGGAATTTGTTGGAAAAGATATCAGCACTTCAGACATAGTGTAGACCATTCCTTCCTCTTAAAGAATAACTACTTAAATCTTGGACCTAAAAATCACTTCCCTTCTAGTGACATTTTACTCTACATTTAGAGGGAGGTAAAATAAGCTCTATTCTAATCTGAGGATCCCCTCTCTGTAGAGAGCAAGGTGACTCATTCCTGTCCCTTTCTTCTGATCCCCTCTAGGCAGAAATGAAGGTCTCTCCTTGGAGAGGGGTGAACAGGATTCCAAAGATATTCCAAACTTCATGTTTTACTGTGACCCTTATTTGGATGAATCTGTGCAGATTTACATGTAACACATACACTGTACAAACACATCAGCCATTGAATCTTAGAGATGGAAAGCGCTTTAGACATTCAGCCCCTTTAACTTATAGCTGAGGAAGCTAATTCCTTTTGTGTTGAGTGTCTGTCACCATCTGTATAACCTTGGGCAAGTCCCCACTGGATCTTGCTTTTTTTTTTATTTGTAAAATAAGAAGGTTAGATGAGATGCCCTCTCAAGTTTTCTTCTAGCTCTAAATCATATGGTGGAATTTCTTCTGAAAGAATGCTGAGATAGGCTTTCCAAGGGATGGTGACTGGACAGCCCCTTGTCATTCTCAGTGCTAGGCAACCGTAATGATTTTTCCCTTAGCACTTTTTGAGTTTTTCTCTCTAAAAACCTGTTGATTGTTTTCAAATAAACAAATGCAATCAGGCAAAGATGGAAGAATAGAAGGAGATATAAGTCTGTTTTTGTAAACTGTCAGAACAATAAATAAATGTCTTTTTTATGAAAATTGGGGAGTTTGAGCCACTTAAGTTTGCTTGTACACTTCCCTTATTGGTAGGAAAGAAATCAGTTTGGTCTCTGTTTTGGAAAGGAAAAAAAAAGCTTCACTAACTCCAAAATTCAAATTTTCAAAAAGTTAAGAGTTTGGATATTAATGTGTTTTGAATTATTTGGTTTTGAGGACAAATTCTGACTCATCCCCTAAACTTTTGATGAGCCAAAAGGGATCTAGCATTTTAACCACCCAATCACATTGTGATTAAGTTAAATAGGAAGAGTAAACTTCAGTAATTCTCTAAGCTGGTTGTGGTTTCCACTTTGTTCCAGACAATCTAAGCAATGTGATTGAGAAAGGATCATTAGGAGTGCCCATTGTAGCCATGAAATACAGCACACGGTGGCAGAAAGAGTGCTAGACTTATAATTAGGAGAGACACAGGTGTAAATCCCACTCTTTCTACCATGAGGGTTTAACTTCACTGAACCTCAGTTTTCTCATCTACAGAATAGGTACAGTACCTCACCAAATTGTTTTGAAGGCCAAATGAGACTATGTAAAATATTTTGCAAATCTTAAAAAGTGCCATATAATTGTCATTTTAATAACTTTTCTATGTTTTGAACTCCCAAATCAAACAGATCCCTTTGGTAAATTTAGAAATTTGAATGAAGAGATAGGTGTAAGAACATGAGCAGTTTAGAATAACCTTTGAATTTCTGCCCCCAAGTATTGGTAATCTGATCAGTTTCCATAATTTATTGCTGTTTAGTAGTCCCCAACCAAGAGTATGTATGAAAGATAGAGAGACAGAGACAGAGATGGAGAAAGAGAAGACAGAGAGAGACATAGAGAGACACAGAGACAGAGACCCCCTTCCCGAACAATGCTCTCTGAATCAGTTCATGCATCTTATGTGTGGATTTTCCTAATGGAGTATAAGGACCCTGGGATAAATTGTATAAATAGTGCTGACATGGACAGATGTTTAAGGCCGCTGCACACTCTGGTTTATTTAGCCTTCTACTTTGGCCCGAAAGGGGACAAGATAAGTCTGTCATGTTTCATTTAAAAAAAAAAAAAAGCCTTTGGTTGTATTTCCCAAATGTTGGCAATGTTCTTCACTCCCTGGTGGATATTGCATACAGCCCTTGCCCTCGGGGTTTATGAAGTGGGTAACACAGATGGTACTGTTTGCACTGAAGTACATGGGAGGAAAGTGGTTCAACTCTCAACAAATTCAGTGTCGTTGAAAAGACTCATAGAAGAAATAAGTGCTTGAGTAGGTTTGGGGGAGTGGGGAAAAGAAGGCAACGGTTGATTGCCAAATAAAGAGGGACTCAGTTTCAGAAGGCAGTATGGAAAGAAAAGAAACAATGAAAGCAGGCAGCATGTGTAGGCAGACACAAGGAAGCATAGAAAGGGTGTGGGGGAAGCCGGCAGCTGATTGGGAGGGCGCAGAGTCTTGTTGGAGAGTACAAGAAGCTTGAACTTTATACAGACTAAACGAAAGGGATTTGAAGGGAGATGCAAAATCTGCTTTTTTGTCCTCAGGATTTTGTAGAAAGCTTAGGCGAATCAAAAGGCCGAGTGGAATGGAGTCATGGTTGACCAATTGACCAAGGCTGTCCAGGCATTTGTAGTGGGATTTCATGAAAGCTTCAGGTGGGAGTTGGTCTACTTGGTGGTTAAGGCTCCCTTGAGTTCTAATATGCTGAGCTTTTTTTTAGTTCCTAGCTAATATATTCCAGATGGCTAGTGTTCAGAGAAGTGTCAGTTTGGGGGACAAAGGATATAGAAGTTTCTTTAATGATTTGAAACATTACTAACATGATAACCTAGTTAATCTTGATTAAAGTTAGTCAAACATTTGAGAACAGACTTGATTTTGGACTAGGGATCAGAATACCAGGTTTGTCCCATACTGGAATTGCTTAGTGGGATTTGACACTTTCACTGGGTATATGGTTAAAGAACCGTGACCCCAAGTTTTTTATCTGGTTTAACTTCTAGACCCCAATTCCTTCCACTATAAAGTGAGACAAGGAGATGGATTCTCTAGGTCTTCTTAAAGGTTTTGATCTCATGTGTTCATCAGCAGAGCTCCTGGTTCATTCCCCTGCCTTTCTGAAATCATCAGAATCCTACAGAACTGGGAAGGACCTTAGGAATCATCTAGTCCAACCCTGCCACTGGGCAGTGGAGAAAGTGAGAGCTTGAGAGGCAGAGATCCCTGAGGTACCACGGACAGCTGACTCCCCAAACAAGCATGCTTTCTTCTCTTCCCTCCTCCTTTAACACTGAATATCCATTGAGCATCATCAATTTTAGAACTGGGAGAGAACTCAGAACCTATGTAGCCCAAGCCCCTCTTTTCACAAATGAGGAAACTGCTAAGCCAGAAGATATTTTAAAGTCACACAGGTTATAAATATCAAAGGCTCATCATCTTCCCTAGTTCAAATCTAGTCTCAGACTCTTATTAGCTGTGTGATTTTGGGAAAATCATTTAACCCCGCTTGCCTCAATTTCCTCATCTGTCAAATTAACTGGAAAAAGGAACGAAAAATCCCCCTTGTATCCTTGTCAAGAAAGCCTCAAATGGGGTCATAGAGTTGCACATGTCTGAAAAAATTTGACAACAAATCCTCAGAACATCTGGGGGGGGCAAAAGGAAAGAGCCCCTCGCCTAATAACATCCACAAATCTGAGAGAGGTCATTACAAAAGGAATACATAGTTGAAGCCTTTGATGCCTTTCAGAGAATTTCTGAATTTACTTGATCATGAACTTTGATCCTATCATTTTGCAATCTGATTCCAATCATTTTGAATCATGTTAGTGGCAAATTACTTAAGTATTGTTACTTCTAGTTACTGTCATCATAGCCTTAGGTTAAAGCAGGTTCACATCTTACAATCAAAACACCACCTGGAATAAGGATGAAACTGCAGATGGTCATATAAAATGATTGTTCACTCAGGAGAGCTTTAGTTAAGGCCATCCTTCTCCTTTAGGGGAAACTCACGTGATAAAGGATGCGCAGTCTGAAATCTCATCATAAACTTTGTAATATAATCCCTCCCAATTAGAGTGGGCTTGTTCTCTGGATAGATCTCATGATAAACAGCCAGTCTTTCCTAATAATCAGCTCAAATATGTGTCTAGAGTTCTTTTCATGACAACACCTCTATTTTCCCTTTTTTTCCAACTTGGTTTGCATATGAGTTCAGAGTAAAGTAGATTTTTATCAGGAAACTTGTTAGGATGTGTTCCTTCCAATATTAAATCTTACGTAGAGTGTTTTTTTTAAATAGATCAATCATTCATTCAGATTCATTTTTAATTTTATTCACATCTATCAGCAAATTTTATATAGGGAGAAAATTTGCCCAAAAAAAAAAAAAGCCTGGAAAGCGTTTTGTATTTTAAAAAAAAAAAAAAAAGGCAAATAACATCCTGTGAGAAAACAACCGTGACAATGGGCTATTATTTCTAGCCACATAATAGTATGTTGTCAGATCTTTGTGTCCGATGATGGGGAAGAGGAATTGGGGGGGAGGGGAAGGGAGGTTCTAAAACCTTCCAAAAGGCACTGACTTGCTAGTTTCCGTTTTCTAAAAATGGAAGCTGCTCCTTTAATAAGTCAGTGGTTCATTTTTGCAGGTGCTCGGCCACAGCCACGGGTTCATTTCCAGAGACGAGCCCTGAAGCTGCCAGAGAACACAAGCTACAGTGACCTGACTCCCTTTCTCACAGCTTCCAGCGCCCCGGCAGAAGTGGACAGTTTCCCGTATTTACGAGGATTAGATGGGAATGGAACAGGTAATTTGAAGTTCTTCTCTTTTTAACCATGATTTTACAGATCGGTCTTGGATATGTTGGGTCACTGTAAATAGGAAAAAATGTAGATTAAGATGTGAAGAGATCTCCAGAAGTAAATAGATATTTAAACTGTAAGGAAACAAATCGAGACTTTCAGTCTGGTCCATTGTAGGCTTAATTTCAGTGTCTATCATTTTTCTTTAAGAGACATATCTGTGGGACATCTCTGTATCTATCATTCATACTAATTAACATCAAAACTAAAGAAGTAGATTCTACACTATTTGGGAGAAAACCTAAACTAATTCAAGTCACCCCAGAGTAGATATTTTTCTACATTTTAAAATATTGGAAAAAATTAACAGTTTTAAAATTCAAAAAAGAGTTAATTCAGTTTACTTCTTCGTCTACTTTCCCTTATTGAAACCTTTATTCCTACTTTTTGGATTGTTGAGTTGTAATGAAATCACCCGACTTTATTCAAGTATATTGAAATCCATCCCTGCTCACTCAGAAATAATTCCTTCTGTACTAGGAGTAGAAAGGGAGTGTGGAGTGTATTTGGTCTGGTTCAGATAAAAGCAGCCCAACTGGCTGCTGACATGGGGCATTGGGTCTTTCTTATTCTTTCTCTCCCTACCTCCTTTACTTTAAACAGGGGGTCTCTAATTGGTCAATCATTAGCTGCCACTTCATTTCAAAGCCATATGCCGTATGCGCTGTTGTTGAAGTACAAGGAACTGGACTGAAGCCTTGGTTGCAATTGGCTTTCTGACATATTTCACTTGAACAGCTATTTTTTAAGCAGCTTCTGTGTGCCAGGCACTGTGCTAATCTCTGGGGATCAGGAACAAAAAGGATACAGTTCATAAGCTTGAACTGCTTACCTTCAGTCTGGAGAGACAAGAAGCAAATGTGTATGTATGTGAGATGTGTGTACACACAACATGCTTGTGCATTTACCTGTGTGTGTATAGGTTTGCATTTTATACATAAGCATTTACACATATGTGTAATAATAAGTATATAGAATATATGCAATATAGTCCTGGATATGGGGGGTAATTGAGAGTGAGGAGTGACTCCCAAGATTAAAAACACAAATGACTAGAATGGGGATAAGAGAAATAGGAAAGTTAGCAGTAAGTATGTTTAGGAGGAAAAACAATGAGTTAATTTTTGAACAAACTCTGCTTCTATAAGAATTTAAAAGCATTTCCATCTTCATCAAGAAAAGTCTAGAGATTCTGGCCTCGAATCTTGTATTGGGATCTTGTATCACATCCTGGTCCTTCTAGATGCACTAAAAGTTGTTTATTCCTGTTCTAGTGAATCAAGAACCCCGAAAATCAGAACCCCTGAGTTCCAAAAAGCCAGGAATTAGAAGCTGTGGGCTTTCTTTATTTACAAGACTGTAATAAGAGAAACACTTATTAAACTAGTTAAAATATAAATGGAGAATGTTGATCCAGATCCAGCCAGGTGAATATATTGTTTTCTTTGGGTGACATTTGATTTACCTTCTGAAGAATTCAATTCAGTCTAGTAAATTATTGCCCCTGAATGTTAAATAAAAACTGAAAGGGCATAAAGGAGTTTCCTAACCCTAAGAGATCTTTCCCATTATATGTAGCTTAAAATAAATTTTTTGAAAGAACTCAAAGTAATGTGGTGATTTGTAACTCAAGGAAGGAAGGAAGGAAGAAAAAAGAAAGAGAGAGAGAAAGAAAGAGAGAAAGAAAGAAAGAAAGAAAGAAAGAAAGAAAGAAAGAAAGAAAGAAAGAAAGAAAGAATGGGTCTTAGAAATTGAGACTATCTGACTTTATAATGCAATTATAATAAAGTCTGGGAATCATCAAATTTCATCTTTTATAAAAAGTGGTATCATAATAAAATCTTGAACTTGGATAGATTCCCACATTACTTGAAGCTCATTAATTAGAATTTTTGTATTAGTCTCCATTTCCAGTAGCTATTAAATAAATTATGAAATCTGAGCCATTTGGGGGAAGGAGAAGAAAACAAAGAAGGGGAACTATTGATTTTATTTTTTTAGTTTGCTTTCTTTCAAGCTTCTATTATTTGACACATGAGAAAGAGAAGGCCTTTTGAAGGTTATATTTAATTTTTGTTTCTCAATAGAATAAACAAGATATTTATTTAAGAAAGATAGGACTTTATTTAAAAACTTTATATAAGAAAGGCCCAACTGAGTAATTTGCACATATACATAATACAGGGCCTGGTTCTTTGTAGTAGGACAAGATTGGAGGGTGGAAGGAGGCAGGATCTTCTGGGGCAAAGATCTTAGTCCTCTTGACTGGCACTTTAGGTAGTCGTTGAACTCTACTTTCATTTGGTTTATAGCTTTTCTTTTATCCCAAAATTGTGACTTTTAGAACTTAATAAATAAATACTAAAGAATCTCACTCAATTTGTATCTAGGGGAAGAGAAAAATAATTTTCTCTTGACAAGATTATTAATCATTCTTGAAATGTCAAAAAGGAGCAGAGAAGGGCAATTTCAAGATGTAATCCTTGGATTTAGTGCTGGTTGCCTTAGTTTTCCCATCTGTAAAATGAGCTAGAAAAGGAAATGGCAAACCAATATAATGTATACTTACTAGCTGGATGACTGCATCACTTAAAGGGAGTCTCCACATCTGAAAGTTCTATTTCCATGAATTCACAGACCCAAAACCCAGCCCAATTCCATTGTTTCTGCACAAGTTATTTTGTTTGTTTTCCCTGTTAGAAGGTAAGCTTCTTGAGGGCAGAGGCTGTATGATTTCTGTTTTTGCATCCCCAGTTTAGTAGGTGCTTGGAACATAGTAGGTATTTAAGCAATGCTTGTTGATTATTAATGCCATCTAATCTAACTCCCTTCAAGGAACTGAAACCCAGGGAAGTGATCTGCCCAGGACCATATGGATAGTAAATGCTAGAGTCTGGATTCACCTCCAAGTCTAGTGTTCCCTGTACTGTGTTGTTATGCATGTTTAGGAGCAGATGGTAAGGAGCCAGTGGTAACATAGGGACTGAGAGTGAATGAGGGACCAAAGTCTTGAAGGAACCAAGAGAGAAGAGTGGGAGAAGGGATCAAATTAGGATTGATAAACATAATCAGCCTTCCTGTGCTGCTCTGAATTATTCATATTTGTCATTTCTTAATTAACATCATATTCGTGTACCACAGCTTATTTAGGTATTCTTCAACTGATGAGCATTACTTTGTTTCAATTTTAGACATAGAGAAAGGCAAAGAGGGAGAGACAGAGAGAGAGGGAGAGAGGGAAGCAAAAGGAGAAGGAAAGGGGAAAAAGAAAGAGAAAGAGGGGGCAGGGGAAGAGAAAGGGAAAGGGAAGAAGAAGAGGAAGAAGAGGAGATCATCCCCCCCCAAGTGGGGGACTATTCTTTGACCTCCTTGGGGTGATCTTTGGATCTTTGGAATATTTGGTACTATAGCAAATTGCTTTCCAAAATGGTTGGACTGACACTGAATTCATTCTCTAACACTTAAATCCAATTCTAGCTACATTTGTAATAGGAAACAATGATATGCTTACTGGAAAGGCTAATGATCATATATGTTGGTAGAAATCTTTTCACTATATTTTTTCTGATGTGTCTATAAGTCTAGGAGTAAAGATGAATTATGAAATAAGTATTCATCCTCGTATTACATTTCATAAGAGAATGGAATCTGAAGTGGCTTACTTAATCCTTAAAAGTGTGTTAATGATCTATCTTTCAGCTTCTAATTTGGCTGTAGACTAGAAAATCATCGTTTGACATTTAGAAATGTGTTCTAATGTAGAACAATGGGTACATTAAGTGCTTTTGAAATAGATAAAAAATAATAACAGGGACTAAAAGTTGTTATAAATGTTTATTTCCAGAGATTCACTACTCTGAGTAGAAATGTCAAGATTTTGAAATATTTCTTCTATATTGTAAATATTTTCCAATGAACTTAACTTTAATTTTAAAATCCTATTTTTTTTTGCTCATGGAATTCAATTATAAGACTTAATTTGTGCAAGAATTTATTGACAAAGATTGTAATACTTGTTCAAAGTTGCACCTCAATAAAATCTCTTCATCTTATGAATAATAATATGTAATAGTGATAATGACATCTGCCCAGTGGAGACTTTGAATCCATTCTCAGATACTATCTATCTATATGACTCTAGGCAAATCAGTTAATCTCGGTCTGCCTCAGTTTCCTTATTTTTTTATTTCCTTAAGCATTGCAAACCTATGTCTCTTATTTCAGGTTTGTTGCTCTATCCAGCAGTACTTCACTTCCCAATTTTGAACTAGATAAACTCTGAAGTCCTTTTCAACTCTCAGACCCTCTGAGAATTATACTTCCCTATTGATCCTACCCCACATTTCCCTATGACTCTCAAACCCATCCCTGGAGTTTCCATGTACATATAGGCAAAATGATGACTTTTTATTTTTAGGGAACGGCACCAAGTATGACCTAACTCCTGTCACTGCGGTCAGCGTTCATCTGCTCAGTAGTGATGGAACCCCGGTTGTGGTGGATGGCCCCATTTATGTCACAGTTCCTCTGTCTCCACAAAGCAATCTGAGGCACAATGCCCATGTTACCGCATGGCGATTTGACCAAAAACTTGGTAAGTAATAATGCATATACTGATCTTCTAATGACTGAGTTCATTTGGATATGATTTTCTTTCACAAAAGTCAAAACAGATGTTGATTATTATTCCATTCATATTCTGGTGTGTATGTATGTGTGTACATGTACATACATATATATAATATACTAATTGCCTTAAATGGGACCTTTCAAAATTACAAGGTCTAAAAATTGATTAACACATTCTTTATTGTTTTTTTCAAAAAAATTCTTGAAGAGAGTCACTGTGATGCATCAATCTTTTGGTCTGAAGTTTCTGTTTTCTATAGTGTATTCTGAATATTTATTTTTTTCAATCAATAGAAATTTAATTTTTATCCTTCTGTCCCACTGATAAGAGAAAAATAAAACCCTCATAACACATAGACAAATCATGCAAATCCCTGCATTGTACAGGTCCATAGAAGTATATTTTATTCTATACCCTGAGAGTGAAAAGGTGGTTTTCATTGAAAAAGGGAACAAGTTGGTTATAATGATAATTTTGTTGGAGGATTTCCACTTTGCTTTAATCTTTTAGATTTGCTGAATGTGCATTTACCATTTACTCTCTACAACTTATTTCTGCACCATTTACATTCTGCCTAAAATCTGGTTATAAAATATATCTATTCATTTGTTTGAAGTTAGTCATTGGTTAAAATCTTCCCCAAATAGAGGATATTGAAATGAACATTAAAAAGAAAAATTTCTCCTTTCATTATATATTTTCCCTGAATTTACTTCCACAGAAAGTAGAATCCTAGTGTTCTTGCCTAGCCATCTTGTTTTGAACTTTGGAGGGGTACTTTTTGTTTGTTTTCTCTTTTAAGAAGTTTATTTGTAGTTCAGAATCTGTAATTTGAGAAGACTTTTAGGATATATTTGATAAAGATTTTTGGTTATCCTAACTTTAATAGACTAATCTGATTTTAGGATACATTCTGAGGATTTTCTCTATCCATGTTTGTTTCTAAGAGTTCTTTAGTTGCTAAGTCAGTTGTGTTCTGTATGAAAGGCAAATTTAAGGTCCTGTTTTTAAGGCAATATAGGTCTGTATCTAAAACTAACATTTCCCACAGAGCTAAAAATGCATTCTTTTTGACCAACATTGAGCACATTGGTCAGATTCTAGTTAAACCTCAATGGTTGATCATCTACTAGTCTATAATGCCATGATCCAATTTTGAAATCACAAGTCCACCATTTCATTTAACTACTCGGTGGCAAACCAACAGCATTCTCTATAATTACATTGCACTTATTTGTGCAAGATTGATCTTTACCAAATGTAGTATGTTTGATGAAATATTACTCTACCATAAACACTTTCTATACTAAATCATGTAGTTATTTCCTGGTTTTTTAATTATATTTTTCTCAGTTTTATAATAAAATACAAATAATGTGCATCTAAATATTAATATTAAATTAACTTTAACTCTACCTGATACTATTTATTGTAGAAACATATTTTTGTCTTAATCAGAACTGTGTATACATTGTACTAAATATTGCTTTCTTTTACTTTACACTCATTTTTCTCCATATGTGTTTTTGTTCATATTTATCATCTTTATAAGAATATAATCTTTCATTGCACCAGTCTGCTTAGCCCTTCCTCCAACTATTAGGTATTGAGATTGTCTTTGCTTTTTGCTCTTACACATAACATAACTACAAAATGTATAAGTCTCCTTTTCCTTTGTATTACTTCATTTGTAAATTTATAAATAATGTTAAGATTTTACAGATTAAGAGGTATCATTTTATGACTCATACTATCTATATAACCAAATTTTATTCTTCCCCAAAGCTGTGCTTATTTGCATTGCCAACAGTAGAGTAGCTCTGTTTCCTCATAATCCTGCCAGTGTTAGATTTCATAGTTAATTATTCTTGCTAAATTAATGAGTATAATGTGGTAGCTCATGGTTTGTTTTCTTTTACATTTCTTCAGTTGTTTGTCAAGTTAAACATTTTTCCAAATGTTTGTTTACAATGTTTCCTCTATTATAATCTTTTGTTCTTATATTTTGACCACTTATAAAGATCATTTTAAATATCAGTATGTTTGATTCTTTTCACTTAACAGTATTTTATTTTTTTCCAATTACATGTAAAAATAGTTTTCAACATTCACTTTTGTAAGATTTTGCATTCCAATTTTTTTTCTCTTTTCCTTACTTCCTCCCCCCTTCCCCAAGACAGCAAGCAATCTGATATTGGTTATACATGTACAATTATTTTAAAGATTTTCCCTATTAGTCATGTTGTGAAAGAAAAATCATAAGAAAGAAAAAACAAAAACAAGAAAAGTTGAAAATAGTATGGTTTGATTTACATTCAGACTCCATAGTTCTTTTCTCTGGATGGCATTTTCCATCCCAAGGCCATTGGAATTGTATGGCATGATTTTTTTTTCTTAGTGTGTTTCTTGGAATATCAATTATAGTGGATCTCCAAATAAAATCTATATAAAACTTATTATCTGAGAACCTAAGTACAGTATAGGAAGACTTAAAGATGGCCCCAGATGCAGAGAAAGATAAATAAGGTGTATTTATTCATTGTCTTAATTTAATAGAATATACTTGGATAATTTTTTTGGTCTCCTTTGGAAATTTGAGAACCCTGGGTCCATCTTCTTCATGCTCCAATATCCCTCGCTATAATATCACTATCTACTTTTGCTTTCTTGGTCTTTATTTTGAATGAATGAATTGATAATTAGACTAGAGAATTGACATTGTTCTTTTTCTTACATTACTGTGATCACTTTATGTTATTATCATATATGACATTTCATAATAGGAGTATATTGTGTGACTAAAAAGGCAGGAAAGTGTAAAACAAAGAATGTTGGATCTAGATTCACATGCTGATTGTTGCTCACCGTGTGAGACTGAAACATAATTCCTCCAGACTCTCAGACTCTTCATTTGCAAAATGTGAGAGTTGTCTGTATGACATCTGAGATCATTTCTACATTGTATGTATCATGATAGCTTTAAATGTTTACAGAAATGATTATCATGTTTATTGGTCACATACTTTTTTTTTAAGTGCTTTGATACACCAATCATGGAAACAAATAAATATGTATTGTGATTAAATCTCTAGACTATTAGAGGTGATTCCCCTATGATTGGTCCAATTCCCAATTTCCTGCATGTGAATAACTTCCATGTAGTTGAACCTTCTGCTGGGAATTTCCATTGTATATTTGCTTTATTCTGGTTTAATTAAGGTCTTTTAATGTGGTGCTTTGCCATGAAAAGCCAGACTGCCAAGTTCCTGTCTTGCTTATTGACTCTAACAGATGATTATGTGAATGTCAAGCAAAGCAAAAGTTTTGGATAGCTCTTTAAAACCAGGTCTAAACATTTGGAATGCATATTTAGAAATTTTTAAATGAAGAGATTTTTCAAAACAGTACATTTTTGAAAAAAAAAAATTATATGGGCCCTGACAACAGAAATTCAAGAGAAGTGGTTGTAGGTGTCGGTGGTAATGATGGTGGTATGTAGGATTTTGTTTTAGGGCTTTTTCCAATGATGTCTACAGCTATTTCACATTATTTCCAATTTGCAGGGCAAAGTGATAGAATCCAGTTAATTCAGACTTCAAGGCATGTTTTTTGCTCAGGCAGAGAGAAAACAATCTCAAAAAACTGAAAAGTCAATTTATGAATGAACCATTTCTGATTATTTCAGTGTAGTGAAGCCAACTTGCTATTTTTAAATGTACAGCTTAAAAAGTAATACCCCTCCCTTAATTAAAAACAAAATGCCTATAACACTCATCTGTAACCCTCCGGAATTCTGAGTTTGACTGTCTTAGTATGGAGGGGGGGAAATGAATCTCTGAGCTGTTTGAATGTGATATGACTTTGCTCAGGTGAATCGAAACCATTTGTTTTGAAGAGTTGATTCCAGGAGATAAAGCACGTACTGTGTTTCATTCCTTGCACATGCCCCACTAGAAAGTATTTTTAGAGACTTTTCCTAATCTCTTGTGAAAGTTTCAAAAAAGTACATTAGATTTGTTGTAAAGAAAGCCTTCCTTACAAAGAACTATCCAGGATTGGGATGGATTATGTGGGGATGTAATGATTTCCCAGTTCTGAAGGTCATAGCTTGGATGACTATTTGTTTCATGTATTGTAGAAGGGGTAGCTTCTGGGCCCTTCTAATTTGAGGGTTTTATTTGTATGAATATCAGCATAATATTTGCCTATCCATAGTTTCATGACATTCACCTTAATTACTCAAAGATCATGAGCAGTTTTTTGATAGCCTAGGATGTAATCCTTCAGGGCCCCATGATTTGAATTAGTTAAGAACAAAGAGCTGTTTTTTTAACTCTCCCTACTTATCTTGGTTTCAGTGTAGGTTTTTAATCCTCATTTAACCATCTGTATTCTGGTCTTCCCAGTCTAAAAATCATTTTCCTTAACTGATTAAAAAAAAAGGAAAAAGAAAAATAGGAAATAATTAACATATTTTTTCTCCATGATCCTATAATTAGGCTCCATTCCATTCTAAGAAGCAGTTCTGTCTTCTTAATTCTTTCTTTTGCCTCCTCAGAGCTATTTTTAATGTCCTTTTTGTTGCCCATTGCATTTATTGCAAACCTCAGCTCGTTCTGCCTTCCACACATGCATTACCACAGATTACCACTCTCTTATTCAATTCCAGACTGCTGCTGTTCTGTCCATCTTTTTTGTACACATCTTTCTCTTTTCTGAACTGGTCTATATCCAGAAAGATTTTCAACAAGATAAAAAAGAATGAGCTGAATCTAATATGTTAAAAATTTAATAGGGAAAAATGTAAAATTTTAGGATAAAATTCAAAAATTAAATTTTATAGAGGATGGGAGAGATGTGGATAGATTAGTTCATGTGAAAAAAAATCTTTTTTTTTTTTAGTAGATTACCTTTTCAATATGAGTCAACAATTTGAGCTGGAATTTTTTTAAAAAAAGGGTAATGTTATTCTAGACTACATTTAGAGTTAGACACCAGAACAAAGGAGGTGATAGTTCAGTTCTTCCCTGGCCAAGTTACTTCTGGAATACTTGGTTTAGAATCATAAGTGAAGAAAAACAAAGACAAGTTGAAGCACATATAGAATGATGAGGGAACTAAAGAGTATTTTTAAAAAATATTTAGTCATTTTACCAGTTCTGAATTCATCTAACAATGATATCATCTGGCATATACATTTTTTCAATGAGTATAACATTGAGAAGCCTGACCAAAATCTTAAATAATATTACATGTAACATCCCTTCTATACCACTCTCCCAATTTGGAACTTTATTCATAGGTTTGGTCTCAAGAGAGTCTTTGCTACCTAAAGTTCTAGTAGTAGTTCTGTGGAACTACAATTTTAACATTATAGCTCACAAGGCATAAACAAAGATATTTCCCTTTAATAATCAGCCAGTAGACATAATTAGCTGCTGGGAAAGATTTTTATTAAAATGACATAATAATAAATTGTTGCTACCAAAAATTCCTTTCCTTAGTCCTGTGGGGCACTCTCACAAACCCATAGGAAGAATAGACACAGAATATAATGGTATTTATGAAACACTTACACTGAGGACATCTGAAGTCAAGACAACTACAATTCCAGAACTGCAAAGTTTGGGAGTATTTTTTCTTTATATATAGACCTCACAAAGATCCCTTCGGGATATAGTGTCTTATTGAACAGGATGCTCAGTGTGCTTACAGAGCATCACTTCTGGATAGATCAAATCCACTGGACAACCATGATTTTCTCCTCATTAGGTAACTATAGTCTCCACCACTTCACACTCCGTGCTACACTACAGTCCCTAGCTAGGCTACTGCTGTGTTCTTTCATAAAGAGTAGAGACTCTTAACCTAAACCTGGAAGAAGTTCCTCCAATCCTGTAATCTCAGAGACACAAATATAAGACTTAGCATCTTCCAGACAGAGGAACAGAAGTTTTAGCTTTTTCTTTTGACAGTTCAGTCTAATTTAGAGCTAGATACCTTCTGTGAGAGACCTCATCCTAACTGTAGTGACCATGCACTATTTTTTATCTTTATTTTTTTATTTTTATTTTTCCTGCTAGATCATAACCAGGTGAGTGGCCATCTGCCCAGTGATCACCAAACAGCTCTGGAGCTCAGTGTCCTCCACTTTCTTTAAACTTGAAATTTTTATTATTAATACATGCATCAAGTGTTTGTGAGCAAGGCACATCTATCTTGGGACCAGTTCTTTGTCTCTGCTGGTTTTTAATATTCAAATAAAATGCACTCCTTCTTGCCCTCTTCAGAATACCAATGCAGTCTGTGTGGGATATGCCCTATCTTATTATTGTCTTTATAATTTGTCTATTTAAAACTGCAAATTTGCTGTATCTGAAAGAGATACCCTTTTATATCTATTTATAGCATTCTTTTGATTGATTTTGATTGTGGATCCTATTAAAACTGGAAATGAGGTTAGTCCATAATGAACTACTTTTCATAAGATTATGCTGACTTATAATGACTGCTGCTTCCCTTTCTAAGTGTTTGCAAACTATCCCCTTAATAATATGTGTTAGCATTTTTCCAAGAATAGAAGTTAAATTCCCAAGAATATAATTTTCAGACTCATACTTCACCATTTTTGGAAAAGTGGGCTATCCTTTGTCCTTCTCGTCCTCTGTAGCATTTCTTCAGCACTCTGAGATCTTTCAAAAATTATCAATATTGACTCAGCAAACATGTCGGCTTGCTCTTTTGGCATCCTAGGATGAAGATCAGCCAGTTCTGGAGACATGACCTCCTTGGGAGAAGTTTAATGCTACATGATTGTCTCCTTCCTTATCAGGTTTTACCCTATGTGCTACTCTTCAGAAAATAAAACAAGCAAAATGAGAATTGAGCAGTTTACCTTTTTCAATGCCCTCTATCATTATCACCTCATCCACTTCAACCTTCTCATGCTTTCAACAGATCTAAATAAACCCTTTTTTTGTTTTTTGTTAGTGTTCTCACTGACAATGTACTTAAAAACAAGAAAAAAATAACTTTATATACTGATGAAATCAGTGTTAGAATTCTCACCGCCTACAATATAAAACATTTTAACATTGTTCATCCCATATTTGTGGATGAAAAAATTGACATGATAAAAAAAATTAAGTGTGCTTATTTAAAAAAAAAGAATTCTGACACAAATCTCAGTTCTCAGCTTTATTTTGGGGTTCTGTAGGATTTAGAGGATGATTTTTTAAACCTCTTCTTTATCTAGCATCATTGGAGAATGCAGCATTCCACACAGTTTTTTAGATAACTAAAAACTCCTTAATGGGTTAATTTTTTTGTTAACATGGATATTTTTATATCTTTCTAAAACATTGCAGAATGCTTTACATTTGTAAACAGAGGTGCAAAGTACATTTTAAAGTTAATACAATTTTGAAAGTTAAAAAAATTACAAAAGGGGATCTACCCTTGCAAACGAGTCTTCAATATTGCCATCACTTGCAAAATTAATAGGCTTAAAGTCAATGTTAGAATAAAACACCTGAGATTTATGGTTTGGGAATGTAGTGATGCTGACATCTGCTCCAAGATCATGGTTTGCTTCTTTGGTAATGCTTCAGCTGATGATAAGTAAAGTGTTAGCTAGAATAATTTTTTTTAAATCCTTTCATTGCCTTTTATTCCCTTGTATCCTTTGGGTATTTCTGTTGTTGTTGTTAATATGTCATAGGGACTTCATAAAGGTTCACAACATCATTATAATTTAAGAATTTAGGTAGCAGTATTCTAATTATTTCAAAGCACTTTTCTTATATTTCGTATCATCATGAAGTAAGTACCTTATTTTTGTTAGAATAAGAGATTCAAGGATGCCAGTGAAGCAGTTTGCCACAAATGCCAGCAGATTCATAGTAGGGCACTGCCACCAAGTGATTTCTTAGAAATATCATGGTACAATGAATAAAATGTTATCCTTAGTGAAGGCAAGGGACTTGAATTCAAACATCGCCTTACTAGTTGTGATCATAGACAAGTCTCCCTGTCTCTTAGACACATAACTCTAATAATATTTGTACTACCTGCTTCATAAAGTTGTTGTGACACGTGTGCTTTGGAAGTCTAAATGTACTATAGAAATATGTTGTTATTTATATTTCAGCTATATGATATATTTGAAAGAAACTTATAATTTAACCATGTGGGATTTTTGCATACTTTCTTGGCTTTTTAGAATCCCAGGGATCATCAGATCCTCAAATATGTGAGTCCACAAGACCACAATGCTCTTTCCTGCTAAGAGTTATGGGCAGGACTGCCTTCTTCACCCATAAATAGGATTTCTAAATCATCCATTCCAAGTGCTTCTTGATCTGTCCAGCTCAGAGCTGTCCACAATGTTGGTAAACAGCTTGAAGAATTTTGGGGAAAAAAGCTTTTGCATAGTAAGAGACATTCTTTGCATGCCCACAATGTGGGGAGAAAAAACTGATCCTTTTAGCATACTTACATATCAGTATCACAAGCCAGTCGGCAGCTGTAACCTTGAATATAAAAAGGCAGCTATTTATTTATCATTCTCAATTATCTGCACCAATGGAGGAGAACAGTGGTTTGGATAATCCAAAACACTGGGAAATCCAAAACAATTCATTTGGTATTTGAATGCATTTTTGAATTTACATTTAATGTGTCTGGCATATTTGTCATCCATAATACTTCAAACCTAATTGAGAAAGAGCGAAAAAATACTTCACTTTTCATCCGAGCCGCCTTTCCAAAAACTTGACTCTAGCTGCTGTCTTTCTCTAAATTTACTGATTGTCTTACTACTGCCCTCAAAAGTGAGATAATTTTTTTTTTCTATTTTAAAAGTCTTCCTCAATGATTGCTCCAGTTTGGAGGTAGGGTGCCATCTTTTAATTAAAAGCAAAGGAGAAGCTAGGTAATAGAAAAAGAATAAGAGCAAGAATGGGATGGAGTAGAGGAAGGAAGAATCTAAATCAGGAAGATCTGGGCTAAAACTTACCTCTGACCTTTAAGGATGTGTAATATTAGGTGGCACAGAGAGCTAGATCTGGGATCAGGAAGATCCTGGTTCAAAGCCGCCTTTAGAGAATTACTAGCTGGGTGAACCTGGGCAAATTACTCAACCTCTGTCTCTTAATAAATTCCATACCCTCACCAGATCATCACCAGACCAAATCTTCGTGATTTGGGTCAAGTATTAAAGTATACAGGCAATATTCTGAAGGAGGTACCGAACCTATGTGATTGCCATTGATAGAGCTTTCTCATTGGGAATTATTTACACCCATGAAAACAACTGTAGGTCTGCTTCCAAAAGGTTGGAAGAATCGAAATCAACTTTGCCAGTGAGGGCAGCATGTGCTCGGTGGCCAGACAACTGGACTCTCTGTTAGCTAGCTCGATGACCTTGTGCCTCGCAGTAGCTACCTCTCCAATAATTGTTCTCTGGAGTCCTGCCCGACTCAGATTATCTTACAAGCGAACCAGCAGCCACACATAATGCTCTGTTTGGTTGAGAAAAAGAAAAAGAAAATTTAGACATTTGTGAACACATGATTTCATTAGAGACTCTAGTCTGGTCCTGTCCAACAAGGCTCCTATCTATGGCACTCTCTGATAATTTTTTCCCAATTGAATAGATTGCTTCCTTTTTGTGTTTGTATCACCAGCACTTAGGACAATGTCTGGCACATAGTAGGACCTTAGAAAATGCTCCATCAGTTGATTTATTTAGTCACAATTTCATTCAAAACATCTCACCAAAGGTGGTGGAAAACTTCCTGCCTATCTCTCTTAATATTATGCAGCACCATAAAGTGCTAAATAAATCAGAGCTGTTGTCATTATCGTTATTGTTATTATAGCTAAAGTTTATGTAACAATTTTAGGCTTATAAAATTCTTTATGTAGATTCTCATTTAAGCTTCAAAACAACTTGGTGGTGTTATTATCATCCTCGTTATGCACACGAGTAAACTGAGGCAGACCTAGGCTGATTGCCGCTTTGAACCTCAGGACTTGCCTTCAGGTTCAGGGTTCTGTGCACCGCTCTGAGATTCAGGATCTGTCACTAACTGGTCCTTGATCTTGGGCAGGTGATTTGATCCCTAAATCTCTGTCTCCTCATCTGCTGCTTTCACAGGGCCCTCCGGCTCTGACATTCTTCCTTATGATTCCATAGTTCTAAGTCCCTAGTCTTCGTGCCTATCTGTTCCCTAACAAAATGAGCATTTTGTGCCCCGGGTTTTTCTGTAACGTGTTTGTATTAGAAACTTGATTAGAGGTTTTCTTCCCAGCTCGGGGCGGAGAGCTGCATCTCAGGGTTTACAGCCCGAGCATCCCTTCCCCCACTGCCGAAAATATCCCCAATCCAAGATCGGAGTCGCTGGGCTGCCTGCCAGCAGGGCTAGCTTCCCTCCCAGTTCCTGGATGGAGTTGAGAATACGTTCCATTGTGAAACAGCCAAGTCAATTCCCCTTTGTTAATTGGGAGCAAACAAGCAGAGGGAATTTTAACCCTGCAGACAAACCAGCAGCCTCTGCGTTGCAATGCCAAGAAATCCGGATGAATAGAAAAGCATTAAGCAAACCTGAGAAGCAGGAGGGAGGACAGGTGCTCTTTAGATAGAAAGTCCAAGACTGCCCCCACAAGACCCGCTTCATAAGGTTCCATGATTCAGAGGCAGGGGGACCAAGCACTGGGAGCTTGCAGAGGGCATTTCTTCATTGGGTCGTATTTGGTATTAGCACAAAAGACAGGGTCTAGTTTTAATAAGAAGCCCTTTCCCTTTTCCTTAAAAGCGTACAATGCTGTGGGGATCCTGGCAGGCGGAGTTGCAGATAATACTGTTCCTATTTGGCCTGGAACTATAATTTCAGTGATACGGGGATTGTGTCCTATCAATGTTGATTAACAATTCTTGGAGTTGATTCAGAGCACTGAGAGATTTCAACCCTGGCTCCAAGGGCAGCTCTATCTGTTACAGACAGGGATAAAATGAATATCATTGTGCATAACCATGTTATGCATTTAGCTGACAAAGTAGCTATATCCTGTAAATCCGTGGTCATTATCATCATCATTCTCATGATCATCAGTATGGGCTTCACTATGCATCAGAAGCAACAGTGGCTCAGTGGATAGAACCCTGAGACTGGAGTCAGGAAAACCTGAGTTCGAATCAGAGCTCAGACACATATCAGTTGTGTAATCCTTTCCTCAGTTTCCTTAACCATAAAATGGAGATAATAAAACACCTGTTTCCCAGGGTTGTTATGACAATCAAATGAGATCATCTGTAAAACTGCTTAACACAATGCCTGGCACATTATAGGTTCTATAGAAATGCTTTCCTTTCCCCTGTTTCTCCCATACGGCGCTTTGAGGTTTTGAAAGTGTTTTATATACCTTGTCTCATTTGATTCTCACAACAAATATATAAGCCATATAGGTACTATTAATCCTTATTTTACAAAAGAAACTGGTTCAAAGATTTTAAGAGATTTGCCCACCTAGTAAACATCTGAGACCTACCTCTCTTAGGTCTTCCTAACTCCAAGTTGAATATTCTATCCGCTGCACCATCTCTACCTCTGGAGCAAATTGAGATCCAGAGGGATAAAGGGACTTTCCCCCACACAGCTAATGAGATTTGTCACTAATATCATTTATTTGTTTCCATGAACAGGGTGAGAGAATCTACTCTACATCTTTCTCTCCCCTTGCTTGCAGTTCCCTTTGCAGATTTCTTGGATTAAATCTACTTTGGAAAATAAATAAAGTTAATTTTTGACCATCACTACAACTGACTGTAAGAATTGACAGATTGGTACTGCTCATGTGCCAGCAAGGAGAATTCATTATTTTTTTTAAAGTGCCAAGGACACATAGAATCATTGTTTGCAGATCAGAATGGAATTTTCACCGGCAAATGAAACCTTGCTGTGGGGTCTTGGGCAAAGCCCAGGTCACATGCTAGAGTCAACGTGTCTCATGTTTATTAGAGATTATCAGTTGTCTCTCTTTGGATGCTATGGAGGCTTTCTTCAGGACATGTATGTGTTTGGGGATGGTATCTGATGGAACAGGGCAAATTCAATGAATAAATTGAATGCACAGCTCGACATTAGTCATGTGAGAAGACACAGTCAGTTACACTCTGAAAAGCCAATGTTTATCTTTATTGAGTCTCACCAAAATCAAGTGATTCTGCTCATCCCTGGGTTGATGAGTGCACTATAGCCAAGGAACCCCTGGCAGTGAGTGAGAATTATTTCAGCTTGCTTTAGGAAAAGATCAGATTTATGCCCTCTTTAACCTGTTAAGTGATGATCGAGTTCCAGCAGGACAGGGTACAAGCAGATGGTTATTCTTGCATATGTAATAGCTTTTCAGACAGCATGTTGCCTGGTTGCCTCTGGGAATGGTCACTTGCTAGTGGAGAACTAGGTCAGTGGGTTTGAAGGTAGCATGCCTGACTGGATAGACCTAATTAAAAGAGATAAGGAAGGAAATGATGTCTTGCTCAAAAGAACCATAGAAAATGAAGTAATCTCAGTATAAATATATATGTTCATGTGGTGTAACATCCAAATTCTAAAAGAAGCAGCTCAGTGCATTACAGGTTCATGACCAAACAAAAGACAGAGATCATTACAAAATGGAAAATAGAAAATTTTGATTATATTAAATCAAAAAGTTTTTACATAAACAAAATGAATGTAACCAAGGTTAGAAGGAAAGGAGAAAATGGTGAAACAATCTTTATGGCAATGTCTCTAATAAAGACCTTAAAGTTATCTGTAGGCATACGAGGAAGTGCTATAAATCACTTTTGATTAGAGAAATGCAAATTAAAACAATTCTGAGATACCACCAGATTGGCTAATATGACAAAAAAAAAAAGGAAAATGATAAATGCTGGAGAGGATTGGGAAATTGGGATATTAATGTAATGTTGGTGGAATTGTGAACTGATCTAAACATTCTGGAGAGCAATTCAGAACCATACATAAAGGGCATACTGTGCATACTGTTTGGATCCGGCAATACTTCTACGAAGTCTATATCCCAAAAAGATCATAAGAAAGGGGAAAGGACTTGCATTGCAAAAAAAAAAAATGATAGCAGCCCTTTTCATGGTAGCAAAATATTAGAAATTCAAGGGATGCCCATCAATTGGAAAATGGTTGAAGAAGTTGTGAATGTAGTGGAATACTATTGTGAATCAAGAAATGACTAATAAGCAAATTTCAGAAAAACCTGGAAAAACTTGTAGAAACTTGCAGAACCAGGAAAACATTGAGGAATCTACAACATTGTGCAATGATCAACTATGGATGACTCAGCTCTTAGACAAGTACAAAGGACTCACAAAGTTGTAAATGATATCCACAACCAAATAATGAACTGGTAGTCTCTGAACTGATGAACTTTTTTCATTCACTTTATTCTTTTTCATGTTTTTTTCCCATTTGATATGTTTCTTATTTCACAACTGTAACTAATATGGAAATATGTTTTACACAATAGCACATGCATAATCTGTCAAACAGCCATTTTAGGAAAAGGGAGTAAAATTTGAACTCAAAATCTTGTAAAAATAAATGCTAAAAATCATCTTAACATGTAATTGGGATGGGGGGAGGGGGAATAAACTACTATTTTTAAAAGGGAAAAAATGCTCAGTATGGGAAGGGAGGGGGAAGAATGCCTGATTGGACATTTCAAAGAAAGCCAACTCAATGAAGTTCATAGATACCTATGTTTGGAGGTTCCTGTTTTAACAACCTTGATTTCTGTAATCACTTGATTTGTATCATCTTGTTCTAATTTTCCAAACATCCTTTATGTCTGTTCACATTTTGAATGAAGCTACATTGTGGGATTCAGTTTTTATTGCTCCCATCCTACTCTCCCCTGACGACAAACAAAAAAAGCTGTCTTGATGAGGGGTGTGTTTCTATAGAAATAGCAGTTACTCAAAACCTGCTTTTTTATCATGTATGGAGCTATCCATATCAGGCATTCAGGAGTATACTGTCATAATTGCACCAGAATAGATTTGTCTCCGTTTCAGCCAGTGAACTGTTTGTTCTGTTGCTGCTACCCACATTTAATTAGCCCTTTAGGTAAGTTGTGGCTAGAAGAACCTTGCCTGTGGACGATGATTAAAAATGTAGAAAACAGTTGTTATTTTTTTTTATTTATTTCTATAGGGGTGAATAGAAAATGGAACAGTTTTTCCTTCATGGTACACAGAAATAGAGGTTACAGCTTTAAGAGAATGCAGCCGGGAATGGCTTGTCTTTTTCTATATATACCATAAACCACGGGTGAAGATAGGATGTGACATATTTGAATACATAAGGTGCAGTGTCTAAATTAGAGGTGTGAGATGTATTGCGTTTTGTGTCCCAGTGGTGAGTAAAAAAGGAGGGGTCCTTTGCTAGGATAATTGAGAGAAAGATATTTGCATCTATGACGTAAGTTAAATGTGGATTTTTTTTTTAAGTAGGTAGATTGTGTTTCCTTTGTCATTAGAAGCAGTACAAAGGGAAAGACGCAGAAAGAGAGGCAGTTCCTAATTTAGTACAATTCTGATTTATCTGCAATTAGAATAATTATCCTAAATAGAATTTTTGGTGCTTCCCCATCACATTGATATTCCTTAGAAACAAAGAAAATTTTTGTTTTCTTTGAACATCAGCTGTTCTTTCCCAGATATTAAGACTATCCATAAAATGTTCATTGGTTCCAACACATGATTCCCCCCCTCCCAAAAAAAAAGCAATTTACCTGTGGAGAAGGATATTAGAAATAATAAAGGAACTTTAAAACTCTGTGCTTAAATTCCAGTAAGAGATGTAATCAGTCCAGTAAGAGAGTGCACCTGCCAAAGAGCTCAGATTCTACGTTGTCAAATATAATTCATTATTCAGAAGTACAGATTTTTATATTTTTGCCATTACAGGTAAAATAAAATAGTAGCTGGGATTTAGCAAACTGCAACTGTCCAAATGGCACAAGGCCAGGTAACAGAATGCCCTAAGAGTGGGAAGAATAAAGAATGCCCAGTGATCTCAGAACATGAACATTTATTTATTTGTTTATTTGTTTATTTGTTTTTTGGTGTTGCCTAGCAATTTAAAAACAATTTTGTAATATCAATCCATTCCTAAGAATTGTTCAATCCTGGAATTTTTGAGACAGAAAAAAAGAAGTTTCCTGAAAATAATGACCTTATATCAACAACCATAGTTTGGTACAGGTGGGCACTTTTATTTAAAAACCTTATTTTCACTTTCCCAAAACATTACTTTGGGGGGCTAAAATTTCCAGGCTGATTAGTTAACAACTTCCATGAAAGCTGTTTCACTTATTTTTTGTGTTCCTAGAATTTGCAAATTAATATGTTTGGAATATTTTAAGAGAACATATCTTCACATTGAACTCTTGACTGCACAATTATGGGCTGTCCATTTGGTGGATAATCTATGGCAAATGTTTAATTCTGCCTTCACCTTGGGCAAGTAACTTTTCATCTCTGCATGTTTCCTTTTCTAAAAAAATGAAGGAATCACATTGTGTTATTCCTAAAATCCCTCCTAGCTCCAATAGCTTATATTTCTACCACCAACATGGTACTTCAGAGCTCTCTTTGTCTTGAAGGTGCTGCAGATAGCAGAGAAATTGTACTGTCAATCTAAGCATATAAATGTTAGGAACATAAATCTGCTTTTAAAGATTGCATACATTTAGAATATAAAGAGGTTGTATGTTTTCTGTTTTTTAACTATTTTTCACTGTTCTTTTCCACATAGGCTGAATAATTTTTTTTTAAAGTGACAACATTTGGGATTATGTTTGTTGTTGTTTAGTCATTTTTATTCATTCCTTTTCTTCATGACCCACTTTGGGATTTTCTCAGCAAATATATTGGAGGGTTTTGCAGCTTCCTTCTCCAGCTCATTTTGTAGAAGAGGAAACTGAGGCAGACAGGGTTAAGTGACTGCCCAGAGTCACATAGCTGGAAAGTGTCTGAAGTCAGATTTAAAGTCATGACAGTGAATCTTCCTGACTCCCAACATAGCAGTCTATGCTCTCTGGTGCCATCTAGCAGCTCTCTTTTTCATATCATTTGATTTTTTAAATAAATAGAAGAAATACCTTCTGTTGTCTTTCATGCATTTTGAGAAGTATTACAATGGCATCATTAATAATAATACCTTTTATTATTGTTATTAATATTATTTATTATTATTAATACTTTTTCCTCCTTTGACCCTCTCCCCAGGTAACCTAAAGAAAGAAAAATAAATCTATAGCAAATCAGCATAATCAATTAAAATGAATCTACAGAAGGGTCATGTCTAAAACTGTCCCTTTCTGTAATTTTTTGGTCCATAATCTTTATATCATGAGGTGACCTTTATGATTTTTAACCTTAGTCCTCCAATATCTTCTTTGGCCATTGCTTTGAAAGTTGTTTTTCTTTACGGCCTTTTCCCAGGATGAATTTTCCTGCTACTTTTGCTCACTTCACTCTCTTCAGTTCATAACCCCCAGGATTCTCAGGTTCCTTTCTGAGTGTGACTTCACTCCCTTGCTCAGCTGGAATAGCTCCCTGTGGTGTCTCGGTTTCTCAGCTGTGATAGGTCACTAAAGCAATTCACTCAGCTGCTGTGTTAAAAGGAAATTCTGGTTGGTTAATTAATGACAAAAAGAGTCTATTGGCACCCCAAGGCATCAGGCAGTTCAAGTGGGACCAGCCCCCAAATTCCAACTTTTCTTAGTATGTGTCGCATGTCTAAATATTCATTTGCAAATATACTGTGTGTGTATGATGTTTATTAATTTGACCACACTTCCATAAGTGTGGTCAAATTAATAAACATTTATTAAGCATCTACTATGTGCCAAAGTACATGAAGAGGAATAAGGTTTAAGAAGACTGGAAAAGTTAAGAGGAGGTTAGATTATGAATCTTTATAAATAAAGATTATGGCTTTAAATGCCAAATAGAGCATTTTGTATTTGATTCCAGAGATATTTGTAGGGAAGAAAGGAAGGAGGGTAACATGATCCAACTGCACTTTAGGGAAAATTACTTTAGTGACTGAATGGAGGATGGATGAAGTAGACTTTAGATTGTCTCCTCAGCAGAGTATTGGAAAGAATGCTGGAATTAGAATCATTCCAGTTCTACTACTTATGACTTCTCCATTCTTGGAAAATCACTCTAACATCTCTGGACCTCAGTCTCCCCTCCTCCCCCCCCCAAAAAAAAAAAACAAGCACAAAGGGGTTGGATTAGATAATTTCTTGGGTTAGTTTCAGCTCCATATTCATCTTGTTATGAGCCATGAAATATTCTTTCTGGCTATTAGGCACTTAGGGAGAAAGATAAGGATCCCAAAATGATTTTTAGTAGCATGTAACCATACCAATTTCAATACCAACCTAAGTAATAAAAGAATATAAATCTAAAAAGGAAGATTTATATTCTTATATTATTTTTGTTTAAAAATAAATGTTTTAATATTTGGGAAAACCTGGAGCTGAAACTTAATTCTTAAAATTTATTTTTTGGGTTAGTCTTCACAACTTATATTCTCTGCCTGGTTCAAATGTTTAATACTAAAACCTGTTTAAGGTCTAATATTAAAACCTATTTCCAATATAAACCTTCTAGATTTAGATCTGGAGTGTACCTCATAGACTATTAGCAATAGATAGATATTTGTGTGTGTATGTGTGTATACATGCAAACATATATACACACACAAAGAGGGAGAGAATTTTTAATAATTCAGTTCAATAGAAATTTATCAAGTCCTCACTGTGAACAAGATATTGTGCCATGGGAATTAGGGGAGATTCACAGATAAATAAAATATGTCCTCAGAGAGTTGACAGTGTGTCAAAACCAGTATCACAAAAAGCAAACCCTAAGATTTACTTTGTGCTAGGAGACATGACAGGATGAGAGTTGTGGTGTAAGCATAGGTATATAGTACACATCTGCAAAGATAGAATATCTACATTATCTATACTAAAGATAGATAATGCCTGAGAAAAATGAAAATTCACCAACTTGACTTTTTAATTTTATAATTATTACACAAATAATGGTAAAATACTATTAACAGCTTCATAGGGCCATAGATTTAAAGCTGAGTCTATTTATTAGAGTCTAATTCAACCCCCTCAGATGGTTAGAGTCTATTTAATTCAACCCCCTCATTGTAAAAATGAGCAACTGAGAGCCCAGAGAGGCAGAAGATCTGGCCCCAAAGCATACAGGCAATAACTTGCAAAGCCAGAATTTGAACTCAGAACCTCTTACTCCAAGTCCTACAGTCTTTTCACTGTATCATATTTGCTTTCTTGAGGAGCAATTGAAATTTGATAGACTGCTGGCTTCTTATATTTTACCCAAATGCTTATAGCTCCTATCTCTCACCTCTTACTAAACCCTGCATATACCTGTACCTGACATAAGTAAGTTTATGAAAGATATGTCCTTTGATAAAGCTTTCCAAAGAAATCAGCACTTAGGTAAAAACTATATTTCTTATTTTTAAAAGCATCCCAAATATATTCAGAGAATATATAAGCGCACTATGACAATGAAACAAGGGACTCATTGACCATTGTTTCTTCCTTGTTGAAAATTTAATGCATATCTGATCTTGTGCAGTGAACATAAGGTAGTTAGTTGTAGCAAGTTGTCCTTAATTTGATTCCTAGTGAAATAAATCCGGAAGCTGGCTTGCTCAAAGCTGTCGGAATTCAGCCATGTGCTCAGAACACTTGCTCCTCCCTTTGATTGCTTTCAATAAGAATGATTGGATAATTGATCATCAGGAAAATCTATTGCTTTATAATTAACAGGAGATGTTTACTACTCAAAGATTTCATGAAAAAATAATTGCTGAGGAGGAAACTAAACTATTAAAAGGAGCAAAGCCCCAATTTGGCAGTAGAGGGAACTAGGATAGTACAACAAAACAGAAGGTTCCCTAATGAAGAGGTATGATAGGACATCTTTGGTTGTAGCTATAGAATTTAGTATGTGTTTGTTGATTCTTATATTTTATTTTAATATTTTAAATGAGTTTATTTTTTAAAGGTTGAGCCTTAGCCAACTTTGCTGGAGAAAGCAAGATTATGACTGCCAACCTTCATTATCTTTGGTTGATCGAAGATTGAATTTGAAGTTATTGTATAAGAGAATACAGATGTTGGCCCAAAAAGCATCCCAGAGGAACAGATGCATCAAAATATTGTAATGGTTTTGGAGTTAATAACCCCTGAGCAAATCTTTCCATCTCATGAAGCCTCAGTTTCTTCATGTATAAAATGGGAATATAATAAATAATATAAACTATGAACTTTATGATATCGTTATCAGAAAAAGATATTAAATTCTCTGTCTCTTCTTCTACTTAGGCCTCCCTATTCTCTGAAACATAATATTGAAATTTGGCCAATTAATACCCCTACAATGGCCTCTGAGTATTCGAGAGAAAGGAAGAGCCTATCAGTTTGGCAAATTTTACTCTTGTTTTATTTTAAGCTTGCCACAGCCACCCCAGCCTTCAGCAGCTGCCACCCTGATCAGTCAGTTAGATAGTGGTTAGCAGTTTTGGGCAGTAAAGTATTTTTAATTAAGGTATGCATATTTTCAGACAACTTGTTGCACATTTAATAGACTATGGTATTGCTTAAACATTATTTCTATACATTCTAAGAAACAAAAAAATTTGTGTGACTCACTTTATTGTGATATTTGCTTTATTGCACTGATCTAGAACTGAACCCAGAATATTCTGGGTCATGCTTGCAGTCTTAACTTATACAGACAGTTCTAAAGTGAAGAGCCAAAGTATGAAGCTGTCTATCAAGTCTGATAATTGCCTAGTCACAATTTGTAAGGACATTGTCTCAAAACAGCAAATCTACATTTTAAGAATTTTAGCTGGGAATTTGGTAATTATTGTCTACCCAATTAATAGCAATCAATAAATAGAGTCAAGGTTCAGCGTAGAGTAAGTCAAAACTTTATCGTTTCTCTTGGAAAGTTGGGGAAAGGTTTTCTCCCAACTTCTGATTCCTCCAACGTTCCTGAGTATCTAGCCAACTGTAAGGGAACAAGAATTCTTAAACCCCTTCTGCTATAACAGCTAAGTCAGGACCAATGACCCCTCAGAAAATCGAAAGTAATTCTAGCACGTATCTGCTTTCCAAACTCAGTAATATAAGGCATTATAGGTGTCTCTCCTTTTCTGCAGTAAAATCATTTTGATCATTTAATGAACCTGTTATTTTTGCAACGTGGATACTGCTTTTAACAGTATTTCTCTCAGTTCAACTACACTTTCTCATTCTTGTCCATGTCATTCATAAATACTCAACAGGAATTCACCCGTTCTTCCAGAATGGAAGGAACCCCTCTTCAATTTGGTCTCTGCCGTGGAAAATCCTACTTGAGAATGACTAATACCCTGGCCAACTATATTGCATTATACTTTGCTTTATATTATTTTTTGATTAGGCATGAAATAGACTATTTTTTCATGGAACTTGTATGATTTCGACATATGCACTGAAAACTCCTTGCAAGAGGGTAGTTTATAAGATGGTATCTTGCTTCAGTGAGATGGGTTTTTTTATTGTTAATAGGAAGCACAAGTGAGATCATGAACATTTGTTAACTCTAGGTTCATAAATCAGTTCAATTCAACATTTACTAAGCACCTACTATGTGCCAAACACTGGCAAAGATGTATATGTTGTAGAATATAACTGAAGAAAGGCTGACCATGTTTTCTTATGTGATCTTCAAGAATGGTTTACATGCTTTCATATGTTATTCTTGGAAAAATCCTATAGTCATAGTAAAGTAGGTCATGATTTATGTTCTTTTTTGTAGTAACATTGTCCATGTTTTTTTCCTAAGCATTTAGTTCCATCCCTTCTTTCATACTTGAATATCTTGAGAATCTTTTCCTCAAAGACTCAGAATTGGTTGTCTTCATTATGAGCTTCTTCTATGTACACTTGACCTAGCCATCTTTCCTGTCTTTGTTTTCTGTCCTTCTAAGTCTATAATATCATCAAGGACTGTAATATTAGAGTGCACATATGGTGGCTCCATAATTATTAAAGGAAAAGAATAATTTGTTACAGTAATGTTCACAGATTTTTTCCATTTTTCATCTGTTGATGTCTTCCTTCAAATTTCATGAATAAATGCTCTCAGGATCTGATTTAATTCAACATCTTGACAAGTTTTCTGTGAACTTTTTCCCCCTTGCTTCTTGTTTTGTGAGATAATTCTACTAATAATTTTTCTACCTTCTTCTTATAAGAGAAATGTTTTAAAGAAAAATCCTTCAAAATCATAGGTTGCTTTTGTTTTATTTTAAATTATTCAACTTACATATGATATCTTACCTGATCCATGGCAGAGTGAATTAATTAGCCATTCTGAAAAATGGAGTTTAAAATAGCCAATGATAAGTCTGCTAATGAAAAATAATTAGAATTCTTTTCTATTCTATATATTAGAATATAAAATTATTATAAATGTCACAAAATAGGATACTACTTCGAAGTATGTTTGGTAGAAATAAAAGAATAAGTAGAAGATATTAAAATATCCCCATGTGACTCATCAATTACATCTAATAAAAAAAAATCCTAAATGAAATACATTTCAGTACTCAGAGCATCTCTTGATATGGGTTCCTTCTTCACTGATGTCTGATACAGACTAGAATCTGTCTTCCATCTAGTAGATTGTTCTCAAGAGCTTCTGTGCCTAAAAAATCCATCACTCTGTGCCCAGCTTGGATGTGAACCTTTTTCATTTTAGCCAGGCAGATCCTTAGACAACAGGCATGCGGTCTAGCACCCAGCTTTCCAGCTCAGAAGATTCTACCAGAACTTGCATTCTGCTGGCATAGACTTAAGAACCAGTCTGTCCCATATTATTGGTATTATATGAATTTTTTCTGATTCAGTTAATTCTGCACCTTTTCTCATCATCCTACAAAAGGACATCAACTCTGAGACTTAACACCTCCTCAGGATCTCCTGCCCCAAGGTTCTTCCCTCTTTCCCTCCCTTTGATTAGAAAGGGTAGACAGTGGATATCGGAGATCTCTTCCCAGATCCTCCATTTAAGGGACATGCCCAGAAGAGTCATTTCACCATTTCCCATCAACTATATTCCCCTGGATTTCATTATAGCCCACCACCTCCAGGCCAGATACCCTCTCTTCCTTGCTGTTTTTCCTCTTTCATCCCATTACTTCTCTCTTTGTGTGTGTGTGTACATGTGTTGAATCTCCTATTATATTGAAGGCAGGAGTATCCTTTTACCCTTTTTGGTATCCCCAGCATTTTACACAATGCCTGACACATAGGAAACATTTAATAAATGTTTATTGACTGACAACTATCATCAGGCTTTTGAACAATTAACATGAATTTCCAAAACTAATTTGGTTTTCATTTTATACAAATACAACTTTTGCTTCCCTCTTCCCTTCCTTGCAGCACCAAATAAGAATATTTAAGAAAGACTTGAAGGAGGGAAATCATCTGGTACTTAATTTTAACTACTGATTTGAAATTAGTAAAATTTCATTAATTTTTTGGCTTAATTGGCATTTTTTCTTGGCACTGGCTCATTTCTGGGCTGGCTCTTGATAGAGAAGGTATTGGTAACATCTCTAGAGTACGAATTAAATTGAATATGATATTTATTTATGATCCTACATATTTAATTTCAATGATACTGTTTTTGTTCCAGTAATTTATATAGTTTAATCAATTAAAATATGAAAATTCAATTGAAAGTTTACTTATAGCATCACATAAAAGCATTATTATGGTGGCTGGAAAACTTTTATTTCAAATCTAGCCCTAGGTTATATAACATAGCTGAACCTGTGAATGAACAAAATTATGAATAAATATATTTGAGATCTATATAAGCTACAACCTTTTAGATAATCTTCATTTTTAAAAAATTAAATGCATAGTTAACAGCTTCTACTTGTCTATCATTTGAAAGCTTAATGTTGGCTCATTCTTCTGGATCTTCTTACATTTTTCTTCTCTTAAAAATACTAAATATCTAAATTTGGAAAGCAAAAAAAAATTAAAAAAAAAAGTTTCCCACTATCCTTCTCCGTACCCTTACATGCTTATTTGAGCAAATTTGCTGTTCCCTAATTTTAGGATTGTGATAGAAGATTGGTTCAGAAAAGTAGCATTTCTTTCTTTCAGGAAAAAAAATCAATATAAAAGGAATCATGAATTTTATTTTTTCAATTTTTCTCCCAGACCATTAACCAGCATTTATAACATTGCTCTTCTGCTTTGATCAATTTTTTCCCCAATCTGATATAGAAAGCTCATATTCTGGGGGAAACAGACATGTAATTGGAATGATTGAAGATGATTTTTAGAGTCAAAGATTAAGCTCATTAAGAGGTCCCTAGACTTTCAAGTGCCAACAAAGAAGTGTCTTCAGATATTTGATTTCTTGTAGCTATCTATGTATGAATCAAGCATCATTCTGAAATTTTGCAACTATATGGTTTCTTTTTCTCTGCTTACTTATTTATTCTAGGAAACTTAAGGCATTATTGTGTTTTTACTTAGGAGAAATGTTTAGGCTGGCTTTAGCATACTTTGATTTACTGTACCTTAACTTCCCAGCTACACATGGGATACTTTTGGAACATCCTTTTTTCCATACGGCCACAGGCCAACTCTTCTTGCCAATAAAATGTATTTTTGGAAAACTGAGTTGCCTTTCAAAGGGAATAATTCTACTTTTAAGGAAATTTTTGTAGTGTTCTGAAAAAGGGTTGTTCCACTCCATCAATCCCAATTAATGTAACTTACAAGATCTCTATATCCTGGTCTTATTATTGGGTGATGATGTCTTAATTATAGAGTTAAAGAATCAATCAATCAAAGGTGGAAACTTGGTGTGAAAAATTCCTAGATAACTCTATTGAATCAGCTAGTCAATCAAAGATGGAAACTAGGTATAAAGTGAATGAACTCAAATGATCCTATATAGAAATATATTGTGAGCTTTTGAAAAGAATTAGTTATGCTTTCTGGAGTTCGGCTTAAAGAAATAACTTCCAAACACCAAGCCACTTTAGAATCCAGTATTCCAGGAGCAAGTCAGCCTTGTAGTAGAAAAGCATTTGAGCCTCTGAGAAGGAATGATTTGATGGTATAAAAAAAATATCTATTTCCTCCTCTTGTGACCATAGAAAGTCAGGAGATTTAGACTTCTTAAAGGGACAGTAGTAATATCTTCAAAAAATCAGTGACTGATGGTAGCATCTGCACCAAGAGCAAAGGACAAATTAAACCTACCAAGGAAAAGCAAGCTAGGACTCTACAATGGCACTAATCCACTGAGCCCAATAAAAGCTACATCCACCAAAAGAGATTCCAGAATTCTACAGGAGAAAACTTCCAGAAACCAGAAGCTGATTTATCCCTTTGGCCCATGTTCTCTGTAAGCATGAGGTCCCTTTCCTCTGGACTGTGGACTTGTGGGAGACTGTGACCCAGATTCTTTTTGGGAGGGTGGAGGGGATCAGGACACTATGTGTTTTTATACCAGTGGTTCTGACTAAACATTAGCTTCCTAAAAGTTAACCAAATCTGACTAGCTGATTGAGAATCAGTATACTAGCCAGGATTCCTGAGCAGCAGTTCCAGAAACCACCCCATGCTCTCAAGGTTAACCCTAGAGCCCTGAGGTGAGAAGGAATTAGCCTTATTCTGGGGAACTTAAGCTGTCAAATTTAAGTAGAAATTTGGAAAGTGAGCCCAAAGGAATACAGTGCTGTACCACATTAAAATCAGGTTTACTAAGAACATGTCATGAAATTTGAAACTTATTCTTATAATAAACAAATGGGATCGTTTTCTCCTGTTATCTTCGATAGCATAGTACTTGATTTTTTATTTATTTTCATATATATATATATATGTATGTATGTATGTATGTATGTATGTATGTATGTATCCCAGTTAAATTATTCTCAATTTGTTTCAGGTTTAGAAACTTTTTTCCCCCAATCCTTGAAGACAGAAACTCTTATAGAATTCCTTAAGCCCCTACCACACTGTCGTAGATGAGCTTGACAACAGATCAGATGTATGGGATGAGTGGATATAAAGAATTAAGAATGAGGGGTAGCTAGGTGGTGCAGTGGATAGAGCACCAGCCCTAAAGTCAGGAGGACCCCAATTCAAATCTGGTCTCAGACACTTAACACTTTCCTAGCTGTGTGACCCTCGGCAAGTCACTTAACTCCAATTGCCTCAGGAAAAAAAAAGAACTGAAGTTCTAAATCTGGGTAATTGAGAAAATGGTGGTACCTTTAACAATAAGGGGAGTTGAGAAGAGAATACATAAGCTGTTACTTATTTTGTTAAATATCACACTGCATATTTTATTGGAAGAATAAAAATCAGAATGTTGATATTAGATTCATGTCTAGATTCATAGACTCCTGGCAATAATTTTGAAGGCCCCCCCAGAGTCTTCTGAATGAGATCTGAATGATAACTATTGCTCTGAAGTTCCAGATTGTTCTGTGTTAGTTTAAAAAGTAGTCTAGCTATATACCTCACCCCCACAGAGAATTTCAGCTCCCTATATGTTGCTGTACAGTCATTTTCAGTTGTTTCCAATACTTTGCAACCCCAGTTAGAGTTTTCTTGGCAAAGACACGAGAGTAGTTTTCCATTTCCATCTCCAACTCATTTTACAAATGAGGAAACTGAGGCAAACAGGGTTAAACGATTTGCCCAGGTTCGCACAGCTATTCAGTGTCAGAGGCCAAATTTGAACTCAGGGAGATGAGTCTTCCTCACTCTCTGCCCAGCACTTTAGCCACTTCTTTTCCCCAGGTGCCCTATATAGAGCATCCCAAAAGTATTAGTGCGATTTTAAGCTTCAGTAGTTTATATGTATATACATTAGAAAAAGAAGGCAACTGTTACTAGCTTAGAGCTGCTCTTATTTATCAAATATTTAAGACTTTTTTTAGTGGTTAAATATAAATGTTAGTTATTGTTGCTCTATATATGTCAACTAATGAGAAATGTTTAAATTTAGATTTATAAGCTGTGAACGTGTGAATCCTCTGGTCATTGTTTCCTCTTCCAGAATAAATAGCACTAATAATATCAAACTTCTTTTCCTTACCAGACTTTCAGCTGAGGTATCCCAGCTGCTAAAATACACCCTGGCAAGAGGAATCGTTGCCAGGCAATAGAAAGTCTTTTTAGGTTGGGCTCAAAATAAACATTCTGTTTCTTATTCTTTCTGCCTCCCCTAAGTTTTTATTGCTATCTTTTTTTAACATCTTTGAATGTCCATTTCTATAAACACTTTCTCATTTTTTTATCTGTGTTTTTAAAATAAAAGTTAATTACAGAAGAGATTTCTTTGGTGCTTCTAACCAAGATTGAAGTCATATCCTCTAATTATTGCTTAGGACATCCTATCAGGTTTTGAAAAGTAAATATAAAACCATGGTTATTTTGCCCTTTTGTCTTCCTGTATAATAATTATTATGCTGAGACTTACATGAACTGATGCTAAGTGAAATGAGCAGAACCAGGAGATCATTATATACCTCAACAACGATACTGTATGAGGATGTATTCTGATGGAAGTAGATCTCTTCGATAAAGAGAGCTTTAATTGATCAAGGATGGACAGAAGCAGCTACACCCAAAGAAAGAACACTGGGAAATGAATATAAACTGCTTGCATTTTTGTTTTTCTTCCTGGGTTATTTATACCTTCTGAATCCAACTCTTCCTATGCAACAAGAGAACTGTTCGGTTCTGCACACATATAATGTATCTAGGATATACTGTGACATATTTAACATGTAAAGGATTGCTTGCCATCTAGGGGAGGGAGTGGAGGGAGAGAAGGGAAAAGTCGGAACAGAAGTGACTGCAAGGGATAATGTTGTAAAAAATTACCCTGGCATAGGTTCTGTCAATAAAAAGTTATTTTAAAATAATAATAATTATAATTATTTTCATTTGAAGTGTATTGTACCAGCATAATAATATTATTATGCTGGTACAATACACTTCAAATGAAAATTTCTTATTGCTCAATGTACAATGACTCCTCCTAGGTGAATAAGCAGAATAAACTGGTTTGAGGAGATACATTAACTCAGATTCAGGTGACATTTTAACAAGATACTTTTATTTGAGTGAATTTTTATGCTTTTCCATATCATAATGTTCACGTTCTAAGTTGTGATGGCACATAGTAATGGACCAAATGGCTTCATAAGGTTCTTTCTCGTTCTGAAATGCTCTGATTTGGTACATGAGGAAGTGTGCCCCCCTGGGATATATCCTGGCTTTGGGTTTCTTAATTAAACATACTAAAACATGCTGGTTTGCCATCCAGAGCATCTTTTATCCTTACTTACAATTGTGACTGATTTTACTGAAGGGGGACTGAATTTAAGTTCTTTGAGAGCATTTCATTGCTACCTTTATATTCTTAGTCTAGCAGTGTTTGGCACACAATCATTACTTAATAAATGCTTGTACATTACTGATTCTAAGACTGACAGACTTACCAAAACACATGAGCATGGAGATTAATGAATAGTATAACATTTTTACTTTAATATTTGTAAAATATTTACATGAATCCTAGCTGTTTATCAACATCATCATCATCATGGTCCCAAGATGATTTTTTAAATTAATTAGGACTACTTTTCATAGCCTCTGTTTCCCCCATAAAGGTATACATTAATATGCCTTCTCCATAACTAACAGGCATGCCCAGAAGCAGGTCTTCTCATGGATTAAACACAGCAAAATCTCATTTATCTACCAATTGTTTATGTATTTAGCTATCCAGAATGCAGATGAAACCTAGCAAGAAATTAAAGAAAAAGACTTCTGATTGATTTCACCAAAATACTTTGTTTTTAGTTAGCCCTTTCTGATTTTCATTCAAAACTGACTTACTCTTCTTTTAGGCACATTTCAAATAAACATGATTATTTAGTTTCTTAGGCCAAGGCAGCGTAGAAGCAGTAAATTAGAAAGGAGGAAGAGGGAAGGATGTTAGAGTGAGGTATACTGTCAGCAAAGAGAAGCCCACTGATAGCAGGGGAAAAGGAAAAAGCAATCATAAAAGCTCCCAAAATATAACATCTAGGGACATTAGGAGCAAAGGCAAGTAATACAGCTCAGTGTTCCCTCTACTTACCACAGTAATGGAGTAGCAGGCAAAAACTGACATTCATGTTGATAATTCTGTATCAACCCCTGTTAAATTATATTCAGGAGAGACCAAAGGGCAGGAAAAGTTATTTTGAATACATCTTCAACTGCCTGTTGGACATGTCTAATTAGATGTCCCATAGACATCTTAAATTCAGCATGCTCAAAATTGAATTCGTCTCCACTCAATCCCCTACCAAACACTCCCATTCTAACTAATTTTGGAATCGCCGTAGAGGGAACTACCATCTCCCAGTCACTTAGACTCCAAATCTTAACATCCTGATTGACTCTTCAGTCCCACGGACCAATCAGTTGCCTAATCTTATCTGTCTTGAAACATCTCATATATCTCTTCTTCTTCATCTCTGACCCTGCCCTCTACCTCATACCAGGACTACTAAAGTACTCTATCAGTTCATCTCCCTGCCACAAGTCTCTGCCCACGCCAGTGCATTCTACATTCAGCCATCAAACCAATCTTCCAAAAACTCAGAAGCATCCCCTTCCCATTCAGTCAACCCCAGTGTTCCCCATTGCCTCTCGGCAACCTGGCCCCTTCCTGTACCTTACACTCTGCCAGGTTCTCCCTAGCACTGTGGCTAGGGCACTGACCTCCCTCATGTTTCTTGCATAAGACACTGGATCTCCTGACTTGACATTTTCAGTGACTGGTCCCGCTCTTCTTCCTCAGCTTCCTCTTCGTCTTAGCCAAAATCCTTCCTTCTGCAAGGAGGGATCTCTCTTAATCTTTCTTAATGCTCATATCTTCCCTCTATTGATCATTTCCAATTGATCACTCTATGGCTTTTTGAAACAAAGCTATTTGCATGTTGATTCCCGTAACTTCCTTAAAAGAAGGGAAAAACCTCGTGCTTTACTTTGTATTGCCAGTTATCTCAGAAACTTACCCATGTGACATGACTTAGCTTAATATGATTGAAAGAGCACTGGGTTCACTCATAGGATCCTACTTTTAGACTTGCAAGAGCCTTAAGAGCCATCTAATTTATGTCTTCCTATTTATAGATGAGGAAACTGAGGTCTAAAGAGCTGAAGTAACTTACCCAGTAATTAATGCCATACAGACAGGCAGTAATTCCCAAAGATAGGTTTTAAACCCTTGCTGTCTCACTCTTCTGTCTGTTGGGTGTCAGAAGACACAGCTTCAATGTTCAGCTCTGCTGAGTTCTGCCAATGTGACTTTAAGTCAAGTAATTTGAACTCTATTAGGATATTGTTTCTTCATCTTAGTATTTGAGGGTTAAGCTAGATAACTTTTAAATTTAATCCTGGTCTAAATGCTGAGATATTATAAACTCATTTCCAGTCATGGCAAATAAATAAGAGTATTGCTGTTCTCTTTAAAGAAATGAAAGATAGTGTCGCATCATGCAAAGTGGCCTGGACTTTTATTCAGAAAAAACTGGCTTTGAATTCAGCCTCTGACATTATTAGCAGTGTAAAGTTGAGTGAATGATACAGCCCTGTCTGAAATTGCCCTGAGACTTTTTCGTTACATTTATCACAGGGCTGTTTTTAAGGCCCTTTGCTAACAGTATACCTTACTCTAGCATCTTTCCCTCCTCCTTAATAGTGTTTTATATATTATTATTATTATTATTATTATTATTATTATCAGTGAAATTCCACAAGTTGGATCCCTAACATAATATCTATTTCTAAAGTCCTTTCTCAACACACAAAAAAAAATACACATCACCATCTTTCCCCAACCTCCCCCCGCCCCAGTTCTTCAGCTTTCTAAAATTAACAGATATCACAACTACCCAGTGAACCCAGTGGCCCAGCCACAGTAAACTGAGTTTCCACCTCCATTATCACCTCCCTCTAGATAGCTCCTTGCTGCTCTGTTGACCAAGTCACTTTAAACAAGAGGTGGGAAGGAGATTTGTTGGGGTGAACAAGAAAAGGGAATCATGGGAAGGAGTTCAGTATGAGGGAGGAACAGAAAGTATTGCTTGATTTTATGTGGTATTAACTCTATGTAAGTCACAACAGCATCTGCATAGTATGGGAAAAAGAACATTGGACTTAAAGACCAGATTTCAGATCCTGGAGCTACTTTGAACTGTTGGGCTACTGTGGCTTCTGGTTTGCCTTCCAACAACTAGATTCTGGGACTTTGTGATCTTGGACAAGTCACTTTGTTATCCCATCTATGAAATGATCGAGTGACCTCTTTTAACTTGAAAGCCCATTAATTTTGATGATAAGCCTGTGGTTGCTACAGTTCAGTAGATACCTAAGAGCCCAGAGGTTATCTCCACAGGCGTATGGGGGGAGAACTGCGTGGGAACAAGCAAACACAAAGCTGCCTTTCAGTTGTTGGTGAATTTTTGTTCTCCAGGGACAGAAGCAATCTGAGCCCCATCCCCACAAGTATGATGAGACGGTGGCCTCTGTTAGCTTCGTGATCTCAGCATCAAACAGTCCCTTAATTATTAAGCAAAGGAGATTTTACTGAGATTTTATCTATTCCACTATAGTGGAAAAAGCAACTAAACTCGAGTTCCCCCTAGCGAATAAATGGAATGATCACTCTCACTACACACCCTTACTCTGGGTCAGGCAAAATTCTTCCTCCTGGAACGTTATGATTTCAGTAAGAAGAAGCATATGCTTTTAATATACAATTCATTAATTCTTTTGTTCCCCACAGAGTTGTTTTCTTCTGTAAGAGCTCAGAAAGTTTGGAAATGTCTCTGCCAGGAACCCTAGGATTCTTGTGTCACAAAGCTGTGTCCGTCCAGCTTTATATTTGAGTGCATGTGCATTTTACAGATGACTTAGGCAGAATAAATGATTGCATTCACTGACTGGCTTTCTTCTCTCAAGCCCCAAAGGGTGGGTGCCTTAATTACACTTCCATTAAGCCATCACTCTCATCCAACCCTGCCTTCCTGATGTCCAAACGTTGTCTGATCTGATTAGCTCTATGGGTCCACCTTTGGCTTTCCCTCATTCATTCATTACTCCCTAAGACACAATGCCTCACTGTAGGGATCCACTGCCCCCCTTTTTGACACCCTGACCTATGATTTCATTGCTGTAGGGAAACTGCATTGACCCAGATTACCAATTTCTTTGTAAATTTTAATCTTAGAGAGTTGCTTAGGCCATTAGTAGGTTAAGTGACTTGCCTGTGGTCACACACACACACACACACACACACACACACACACACACACACATCTCAGAGATGGACTCTAAGCCTGGACCTAGATCTACCATGTCCCACAGCATGGGATGGAGCAAAGGCAGGCTAAAATGGGGAGAAGGAAGTAGAGCACAAAAGAAATGTGATTTATGGTCCTTTCCCTAGAAGTTCTTTTTTTTTTTTTGCATCATAGACCCCTCTGGGAATCTGGTGAGTTCCTTGTTTTTAAGTACATGAAATAAAATACAACAAAGGAAACAAATTATATTCAAATAATTATCAAAAAATGAGTTTCACAGATCCCAAGTTGAGAATCCTAGTTCTAGAAAATTACAGTCGAGATGAGGAAATAAAACAGATGTATATGAAACAATTACATAACAATATCAATATTCCAAAGATCTAGGAATACACAATGTGTTTATAATAATTAATTAATTAACAATAAATAAAAAACAAATAACAATAATAAACAATTAACAAATAACAAATAGCATTAACAAAAATTATTATATGTGACTCTGTAATAGATATCTTTATGATCTGCTGAGGCAAAATAAATAAATCCAGTCCTGCTTACCAGTCTTCTGGTTGAGGAGCCTCTCTAAACTTAGCTCGATTGGTCCAAGAAGACAAGTACTTGAAGACTTTCCAGTTTGGTAGGTCCTCCAAAAAGCTACACAACTGGTGGAAGCTTCGGGAACCCAGGGTTACTTCCACACTGTGGCACCGCATTAGAACAGTCCCCATATAAAAGAATGGTATATGTTGTTTTACGGGACTATAATAGGTTCCCAGAACAAATTATATGAGTTCAGAAGAAAGGGGTGGTCAGTGCAGGCTGAAACATTGAGGCAACTGGTCTAGAAGATATTCCAAGGTGGGAGTATAGGGTGAGCAAAGGCACAGAACTGTGCATCACTGACAGTTGGAAAGGACCTTAGAAGCTATCTAGTCCAATGTATATCTCAATATGATGGATTTAAAATGAGAAAAAACTTTGGAGACCATAATCCAAGCTTATTTTACAAGTGACAAAGCTGAGGTCCAGAGGGGATCTCTGGATTTTTCCCAGAGTCACAGAACTGTATAGATTTCTGAGACAGTATTTGAATTTGGGTCACCTTGATTTCAAGTCCATCACTCTGCCTATTGTGCCAGCTATCCATCTAATAAGAAATCTCTTCTGTCATAGTCCTATCTAGTGGTTAGCTAACTTTTCCCTAAACACTCATTTATTAGTATCTCCTAAAATGTAGCCCAATTTATTTTGGGATATCTCCGATTTTAAGGAAATCTTCCTTATATTAAACTCAAATGTAGTTTCCAACCAATTTTCTCTTACATTGTCCATCTTATGGTAATATTCTAAAGCCTAGAATCACATATTGTAATTATACTCTTATAAAATTTGGATTTTTACATGAAAATAGGATATAGTATATTAGAATTCTTGATCAAAGGATAAAAGAAATAACAAAATATACGAAAGATAAATATTATGACTGATAATACTATGGATAATAAAAGATAGTTGACTGCTTCATTTAATCAACAAGCATTTATTCAATACCTACTATGGGTCAAGCATAACTTTAACTCAAAACAAATAGACTGATCAACCACAATAGCATTTATGCATACAGAATTTGATTCTAATGTGGAATCCTACGAATAGATTCATAATGAATCTCGGATCAACAGTTGGTAACAAGGACAGCTAGATGGTGCAGTGGGTAGAGCACAGACTCTGGAGCAAGAGGTCCTGAGTTCAAATGTGCCTTCAGACACTTAACAACAATTTTAAAAAAGAACAGTTGGTAACAGAAAAAGTTTCTTTCCATTGATGAAGTAATCTTTCCCCTAAAAACTAAAAATGAGTAAGACTACTCTTCCCTCATTTCAATCTCTAAGATATTTCTTTCATTCCCTGTTTTCACCATAGAGTGAAAGAATCAAAAGTGCTCATCTAAACATCTGTCTTCCATGTAAAAGTTTTAATAATTTTAAATTAGGAATAAAATGCTTTTGTTAATTTGGATATATTACATATTGGTTTGAATACTAGGTGAGCCTTTAGTCCTGTTAAGTAGATGGTTTTCAATCACAGATTTTTAAATTGTGTTATTCTTATAGGTGATAAGATTGGGGTCAGAAATTTCAGTCTTTCAGGCACATGACCTCAGGATACAATATTTTTCCAAGAAGTTTTCATTATGTTCTAATTGGGAAGATTTACATGCCACGATTTATTTACAGGAATCTTTTTAGTTTCAACTAAAATAAATTCTGCCCCTATTTCTCAGACACAAGTAGAAATGCTAAAGCAATCACAAAATACAGCAAAGGCTATATTTCTCTATGTATCATTTTTGTGTATTTTTATTATAAAGTTCTTGAGGTGGTTAAACCATCTGTTTAAAACAGGAAGTTGAAAATGTATAACACCCACCATCCTTATAGCCCTGTGAATTGTAGAAATAGCCTAAACCCAAGAAAAAATGAATAGGAAAGTTATTTTAAAGGCATCACATAAAATGGAAAAAAATAACACTTTTTTTTTAAAAAGGTGGCCAGAAAAGGTGCTTTTGGTTGGATCACAAGAATAATGATTAGAGATAATAATCAACTAACACATTTTTTCCAGAAACAATAACATTTGTTGATTTGATTGCTGTGCCCAAAGCAAGAGGGAGAAAGGAAAAAGGAGGGATGTCTCTACAGTATGACAAGGAGGGAACATGGCAGTGAAGCTTGGAGCACTCAGGAGACTACAATTTTCTGGAAATTGATGCAGTCCCCACAATGTCATCCATGAACAAAAGTATCCTCTTCAACTGTAGGGAATCTCTCTTTCATTTGGATTCTACATAAGATATCTCTCCCCCTTCTCCCAATACTGATAAATGTTTTTGGTGAGCCTACATAGCTCTGTTTTATGCCTTATTTAATGCGAACAGTTGGGAAGAGAGTTGAACAAAATTCTCTCTGCTTTTGTATATTTCAAGGCATCTTATACAATTTTGACATACTCCCGAGACAAACTTCTTGAAGAGGAGCCTTAAAAGTGGTATTTTGCTCTAATAAATCCAATTCTCTTATAGTCAGCAAACAATAAGTGTAGTTGGATTTATTCTAACTGTTTTTGTTTCATCTCTATATCCTAAGGAATCCTGCTGAATTCCTTTCTTGTGCTGCCTAATTTGGAGAGGGGTTGTGGGAATAGGCAGTAATTAATATTCTTTGGTAAATACATCTTCATCATTTCGTTCAGACTATAAGTTCCTTGAGACATAAAAAAGTACAATCTGTGCTCTTTGTAATCCTCAAACTCCAAAAAGATGAGGGGGGGAGGTGTTAAACTTCACACCTGATGATTAGATTTTGCTGAACTTAGAAGATAATTGAGTTCCTTTGACTGATCTAGAGATCCTTTTGTCATTTTGAAAATGTACTTAGTAGAGCTCCTGAAACTATTGCCTTGTGCTGGGAATAAACCTGTTTCTGTGATTGGTCCCTTTGAGGCAGATGATCCTGAATCAATCAAAGCTTTGAGCTGTCTGTTGAGGCAGGAGCTGGTTTTACTTTCTTAGGCTCGGCTTTGCTCTGCTGGTTTTCCTGAATCTTTTCTTTCATTTGACTCTATAAAGAATGTATCAAAGAGAACTTCTAAGGGGGGAAATGTTCTTGCAAAATGCCATTCACATATGGTTCTTCTGGGGGTTTTCTGTGTATGACACAAGGAAGTTTGTTATGAAACTGAAACATATGTCCCTGTGAAATTTCTAATTATGTGCAGCAACCAAAGGCAGTTAGGTGGCACAGTGGATGGAATGCTAGGTCCAGAATGAGGAAGACTTGGACCTCACACCCTTCCTGGCTGCGCAACTCTGGGCAAGTCAGGGCTTTCTACCTGATAAAAAGTAGCCCCTATTGGTAGAGTTGTTGTGAGAATCAAATGTGATTATAATTTTAAAGGGCTTAGCACAGCGCCTGGCATGCAGTAGTGCTTGATAAATGCTTGATAAATGATAAATGCTTAATTGATAGTATCTGATCTGGGAAAAGAGAATAATGGATATCATATGATCTTAGAGTTGAAAGGAAAACCTAGAATCATCAGACTAGTCATAGATTCATAGAATCATAGATTTAGAAATAGAAAGGACTTTGAAAATCAAATAATCCAACATTCTCAGTTTACAGATGAGAAAACTGAGACTCACAGAGATGAAAGGGGCCTTGTCCACAGTCACTTCTGGTGGTCAACAGTTGAGCCAGGAGTCCATGCAAATTGTTGGGTTCCATACCTAGTGCTCTATCCATGGATAACTCTTCCCCTCCTAAATTCCTCATGTGACAGATAAAGAAACTGAGGTTCAGAGGAAGAAAATGACCCGTGGTTAACCAGCTAGTCAATGACAGTATCAGGATTCAGGTCTTCAATCTAATCTATTGTCTCATAGACCACAAGTCCTTGACTTGGGGTCTATGAACTTTTAAAAATATATATATATATATTGATTATGGAAATATGGATAGAAGAATTACACATGTTTTAACATATACTGGATTACTTGCTTTCTAGTGGAGGGGATGGGGAGTAGAAAAATTTGGAACACAAGGTTTTGCAAGAGGGAATGTTGAAAACTATCTTTGAATATATTTTTAAAAAAAGAAAAAATGGGGCAGTTAGGTGGCCCAGTGGATAGAGCATTATCCCTGAAATCAGTAAAACTTGAGTTCAAATCTGGCCTCAGACACTTAACACTTCCTGGCTGTGTGATCCTAGGCAAGTCACTTAACCCCAATTGCCTTAGCAAAAAAAGAAGAAGAAGAAGAAGAAGAAGAAACATATTTAGCTGTATTTCAATATAATTGACTCTATGATACCACTTATTTTATTTTGCATTTTAAAACATTATCACATATATTTATGTCAGAGAATTTTCTTTAATCTTTCATTTTCTGATAAAGCATTTCCTTGGAGAGAGGTATCTCCTAGTGGTTTTGTCTGTGATTGCGGGGAGTGACACAGCACCATCTTGGGCTCTCCTGTGCAGCCCACTATGGTACTACTGCCAGGTTATCCCTTCTCTTGCACTATGATCATGTCATTAATCAGATTCTCCAACTTCACTGTGCTTCAGAGCTGTCTTACTGACAGCTTCCTGGTAACCATGGGAATCAACCAAATATAAGTCTCAGGGCAAATCTATGGGATCACCCTCTCTACTGGAGCAGAGGTGACAACATGGTAATATAAAAATAGAATGGATTCCCCATCAATATGAATTAATGTAGGTTATCTTTCAGTCAATCTCCTTCCCATGATCTGTGACTTGTTTTTCTATTAAAATTAAAATATTCTAATCGATAAATATTTATTAAGTGTCTACTATCTGACATTGAGCTGAAGATATAAATAAGAAAAAGAAAAGTCCCTGCCTTCCAGAAGTTTACATTCTAATGAAGGAATACTGTATCCAAAAGGAAGCCTGAAAAAGTAGTGGGAGGGCCCAAAGAATATATGAAGTCAAAACTAAGCTAAGAAGCCAATGATAAATAAAGTTTAATTCTAGTTGTTTTTTAAACTAAATTTGTATTGCTGCTTTGGAATTCTGTAAGTCTTCCTGTGTTGAATCACAGACACTTAGATTAACAAGTGACCTCAGAGATGGTATAACACAGCTCTTCCCATCAATCCTCTCATTCCTTAGGAGGAGCCTGGTAGGGAGAACATGTGATCTCCCCCTTTAGAATGTAACTCATTGAAGGCCGAGAAGTTTGAGCTTTTGTCTTTAATTCCTGGCACCTAGCACAATATCTGCTGTAGAGTTGGCACTTAATAAATAATTGTTGATGGATTGATACTCAACCAATTCCTTCTGGCTCTAAATTCTATGACCACTTAAGCTATAAAAATTAGGTTAATGAAAACCATCCATCATTGTTTTTCTCCATTTTCCAACAACATTAATAATAATAAGGGCCAGCACATAACAACTTAAGGTTTACAAAAGATTTTAGGATACAGTCTCATTTTAGCTTTAAATGAACTCTATGAGATAGTTACTCAAGATATTTGTCATTTCTATTTTATAAATTAGGCAACTGAGGCCCTGAGAGATTAAATAAATTGCTTGCTATGAGCAGGCCAGTTCATTTTAAAAGGTGAGATTTGAACACAGATCTTCCTGATTTCATAGCCACCTAGAATTGAAGGTCCTTGAAGGTTAAACCCGGTTCACTTAAGCCTATAAAGGCTTAAAATTACTTATAAATTCCTGGCACTTAGTTATAATCATACAATTGGTAGGTGCTTAATGAATGTTGATTTGGGTCTTTTATGGAGAAGAAAACTCATTCTGGAGACAGTTTAAGCAAGTAACCCATAATCCAGCAAATACCATGACTAAAAGAGTCCTTTTATGCCTAACCTAGTGTCATCTTCATTTGAGGAGTAATGAATGAAGAATCTCATTTGGGGGAAACTGCAAACCTACACATGCAGAGATGCCTCCAAACAGACGTAGTAATTCTAATAGGAATGGAGAATTTCTACATAAAATGGACCTGGGGGAATGTTATGTTCTGAGGTGATCCCTGAGGGAGGAAAGATGGAACAAATTACTAGTGTTACAGGAGACCTGACACTTTAGGAAATTTCCTTACTTATAGAAAGTGGTTGGGCTTTCCCCTGCTTTTAAAGTATCTACTATTTGTATTTACTTTTAATAGCATTGTAGAACCAGAATGATGCTCTTCAGATTTTTGTTTTCCTAGAAGTCACTGGATTAGTGTTCTTAAGTAAATGAATGTAAGATGAGAATCTTTCTTCTCCTACTCATTTTAACAGCCATTAGGCTTATACTCTGCCCTCTTCTTTCTCTTCTTTTTCTTCTTCTTATTCTTCCTTCTTCTTTCTCCTTCTTCTTTCTTCTTCTTCCTTCTTCTTCCTTCTTCTTTCTTCTTTTTTATTTTCTTCTTCATCTTTTCTCCTCCTCTTGTGCATCCTCTTCCTTCTCCTCCTCCTCCTCCTTCTCTTTCTTCTCCTTTTTTCCATCTCTCATTTTGTTTTTCTGTTTTTTAACTGAAACTGCTCTAAATCCAAGTTGTTGGAGATCAGCAACTTGGGAACTTGAATAAGAGGAATAAAACAAAATGCAGAGGATGTTCTTACAAATTTTGGAGGCATCCCTCTCCTTCCCTTTTTTGTTCAACAGCTGGTTACAACTTGGAGGTGCTTTGCAGTAATTGGCAGCAATGATATGAGGCACCTTTTAGACAGGCTGTATTTGAATTTTGTCTTGGCAACAGAACAGGACATTGAAGCATCCCAAGTGCTACAGGAAAAATCCATTAGGAGCAACTATGGTTACACCAAAGACAAGGGTCTAGAAACACGACGGTTGAAAGTTTGAGAGCCAGGATCAACGCCATTTGGCTCACTGCTCCCATGAAGCTTATACATGAAGCTATTTTAGGCAGCACTGAGCTGAGGAAATTTATGAAATCTATTTCTTTCACACACAAAAAAAAAAAGAAAGAAAGAAAGAAAGAAAGGTTTTTGATTGGTGCCTTTTGTCTTTGTATCATTCATTTTCCTGTAACATACACAGACAGAATAACAATGAGAATTGGCATTTATATAACATTTTGAAGGTTTGCTAAGCATTTGACAAAAATCTCTTTTGATCCTCTCCCCAGCCCTTCAAAGTGAGGTCTGTTATTCGCTCTATTTTACAAATGAGAAAACAGAAAGATAGAGTTACTTAGAATCACAGTGCTAATGAAGTAACTAAGGCAAGATTTCACCTCCCGCCTTCCTAACTCAGAGGCCAGTACTCTGTCCACTAAAGCCACCTACCTGTCTCTGCTGCTCCAGGACAAGAAAAACAATTCAACAAAAATAGTCCCTAGATATATCATCAGATATTCTTTCCTGGTAGCCTGTCACCAGCCTCTGCCTTGAGGGAGAAGGCGTGTTTCCAAAGTTCATAGATTTAGAGATTAAAGTGGGGTTTGACCCTAACATTTCACATAAGAGGAAACTGAAGCCCAAGGAAGTTTATTTGCTTAAAAAACATGCTTGATCTTTTCTGCAGATCCTTCCCTGATTTTTCAGTGATTCAGATGTACTGTTAATAATCTTTTAATTTCCATTGTTGTAATGATTAAACAATAATAATAATAACTAGCATTTATTAGCACTCTAGGGTTTGCAGAGTGCTTTGCAAATATAATTTCAGAACAACTCTGGGAAAAAGACACTATTGTTACCTGTATTTTAGATAGGAGGAAACTGAAGCAAATAGAAGTTAAATGACTTACCCAGGATCACACCTAGACACAAGTGGGTGTCTGAGGCTTAGTTTCAACATAGCTCTTCTGATCTTCAGGTCCATTGTTCCATCCACTGATTCTTTCACTTTGCATCCATTCATGCAAACGGTTCCATGTTTCTGAATTCCTCACGTGTGTTATTTTTTATTACACAGTAATATTCAGTGACAGTAAATATACCATAATTGTCTCCTCCATTTTGGTTTCCAATGCTTTGTTGCCTTCAAGCTTGTTTCTATGACTATTTGGGCCTATGTTGGATCTTTTTTTTTCTTTGACTTCTTTGAGCTATGTGCCTATTTATAGTGGGATCACTGGATCCAGAGGCATGGGCAGTTGAGTGAGACTGAAAATCCAGCTGGGTCTGTAGGAAGCTATTAGTGGCAGAATGCTCCCAGGCAAGGATACCTTTTCATGGTCTACTTCTGTTGATGAGTGCAAGCAGTTCAGGCATAATGGGTGCTGGTGGGCTCAGTCTGTTCTTCTGGTCTTTTCTTCAGAGCCTAATGGTTTTTAGAGCCTGAGGGAAAGCAAGTTACTAGCTCCCATTCTGATTTCCCATTGATATGCATATCTATTACCTCAAACAAGTCATCCTCCTGCAACAGGTACATCCTTGTACAATCAGAAGGCACTTTGAAAATTGGGTTTTAGAAAAATGCTTCTTTCAATCGGAGGCTCTAAAAAATGTACCACAGGAACAATGGGATGGAAACAGACAAATTTCTTTTAAAAAGGCTAACATTTCCATGGTGCCTTAAGGTTGGCAAAGCACTGCTCATACCTCACTGGATCTTCCCATCAGTCCTAGGAGGTAGATAGGTCTTTATTCTACAGAAGAAGTCAGGGAGGCAAGTTATGAGAGCCAGAAGGAACCTTTGGGAGCTTCTTTATTTTACCAATGCATGGTTGATCCATTATCATACAGTAAGTGTCAAAGGCAGGATTTGAACCCAAAACCTCCACACTAACATGTAATTTGGAAAGTAAAGTGAGAAATACAATTTAACATAATTTATCTGCTATATGCCTAGGGACCATATTAAGCTCTAGGAGAGAAACAAAACAATACCTACCCTCAAGTTGCTTACATTTTACTGGGGGTAGGAATGAAAAAACATGTATATTTTCCTTCTCCAAATCATTTGACAGATGAGGAAACTGAGTTTAAATGTGAAGTTTAATGACTTGCCGAGGGCCACACAGTAAGTAAGTGTTTGAGACCAGACCTGAACTCGGGAAAATGTGTCTTCTTGACTCCAGGACTGGGCACTCTATCCACTATGGCACCACCTAGTATCCCCAACAAGAAGTATCTGCTATGTGTCTCAGGCATCATATTAAGCTCTAGGGTTGCGAAAGAACAGTACCTGCTCTCAAGGGCTTATATTCTACTGGGAATGGAGAGTTGGGAGTGAAATATGTGCCATTTCCTCTACTACCTGTATACTCAAATGAAATCATGTGCATAAAGTGCTGTTTGAGCCTTAAAACATTAGAAAAACATCTATTATTGTCATATTCCATTTTTATAACCAGAAGTCTAATGTCTTAAAAAGGAGTGGGAGATCTCATTAGACCTGTCAGAAGATGGGCTACTAAGTTGAAAAAGTACTATGATTAGCATCCCAAGAAATCACAGAACGTTAAGATACTAATGGAGCTTTTAAAATGTCTTCTCTTTTAAGCAACAGAATTTTATTTCATACATTTGAAATTTTGCTCTGAATCCCACAGGAACGTGGCTGAAAAGTGGCTTAGGCCTTGTACAGCAGGAAGGGAATCAGCTGACGTGGACCTACATTGCCCCACAACTGGGGTACTGGGTGGCAGCCATGTCTCCCCCCAACCCAGGTAAAGTGGAACAAAACCTTGTGAATGTTTGTCAAAACCATGTGCTTGGGTCTTTGTGTGTGCAGACTGTGTGCTGAATGAATGAAATTGGGTGTTTACTATGTTCTAAGAGCTCAGGATACAATTAACAAAAGCAAGATAATCCCTGCTTTCAGGAAGTTCATGCAGAAAAGAATTTTCATTCCAGGATAGATAGAAGGTTTCAGAAGTAAGAAGTAAGAAATCAGCTCCAAGGTGGGTGGCAAGGTCTGCAGGCTAAATGACATCCACAAGGCATTAAGAGGGAAGACGATAGTAAGTGCTTGTGGTCTTCCATTCTCAGTCCTACTGAAAAGGACCAGGGGACATCTCCCATATAAATCATGACTTTTTTTAAAATGTAATAAGTTGAATTCTAAAAATAGCACTTAAAATCTGTAGGAAAGCCTCATTTTGCATCATTTTGATGACGCTGGAATAAAAAAATATGCATATATATTATTTTCTCTCTTACCCTGTGACAACTTCTATAGTTGCCCAAGACATTCTTGGGCAAAAGCCAGGAGAGGCATAGAAGGTCACGTTGACCATCAGTTCCTGGTAGAGTCATTCAGAACATCTTTCCAATAAGCCCTGCTGCTTCTATAAACATTTGCTCACCCATTATTTCCCTCTGACTTCTGCAATGCCAGTGACACTTACTAGCTCCTCCTTCCCCTCCAATTAATATTAGTCTTTTGTACTTAAGTAAATTCACATTTAAAAAATAAAAATGTTTCCCTTTTGGTTCAGTGTAGTACTTAAAATTTGGGATTTGTTCTCTTAATTTTTTATAATTGAATTAATATGAGAAACAGCAGTAAGATCTCCCAATCCTAGATTTAGTAATAGGGACCACGTAGGCATAGGAAGTACAGACTAAGCTTGTTCTCTTTGATACCAGAAAGCAGTATTAGGAACAGTGGGAAGAAGATACCAATTCCTAACTGTAGGCTTGATTTCAGGAAAAGCTTCCTCCTAATTCAAATGGGACAGGTCACCTCTCCTTGGAGGTCTTCAAGCAGAGATTTGAAAACCACTTATTTTTTGCCAGATTCTTCACATGTATGAGCTGAACCAGGTAGCTGCTCATGCCTTTTCAGATCACAAATTCTATGCTAGTCAAACCTCTTCATGTTACAGATGAAGTAACTGAGGGCCAGAGAGGTTGAGTCATGAGCCCAAGATCACATAGATGCCCTTGGATCATGGATTTGGCAAAACTGGAGCAGAAGCCTACTTTATGTGACTTTAAAGCCAGTATTTTTTCCACTGTACTATGCTGCTACCTGCTTTCTCCATGTTTATAATGTTTTATGTTTATATTAACATGATATGATAATATACTAAGAATGCCTTCCTTCCTGAGTCCTGTTGTGGTGTATATTGGTATATCTTGGTGCAAATAAATGATTAACAGTATGCAGTTATTTAGATGGGTGTGGGTTCTTTGCATTAATAATTATGATCATAAAATCATTTAATGTTGGAGTGCTTAAGTTACAGCTTTAATCTGCTCGAATAGCATAGCCAAAATCCATAAGCATTAAGTCCCAGGATCCATCTGACTGCCATGCTAATCTTGGCTGCAGCTATATTTCTCTTATTCATTAGAGGGCTATGATATATAAAGTATTTGGGAAAAGAGGTGAAGAAAGAGTCCTAGCAAATTCCTTTTATGACAGAGATATAAGTGCTCATATCTAAACCAAGAAGAGCCAAAACAGAAAAAGAAAATTATAAATCATTTTCCCTAATGAATATTGAGCTATATCTGTATCCTGTATTGAAAATATATATCATCAATTAACTTGAGGCAACTTGGTGGCAGAGTGAATTAGGGACTCACATGTGGAGGTCAGGAAAGGCCTGAATTCAAATCCTGCCTCAGATATTTACTAACTGTATAACCATGGACAAGCCTGTCTGCTTCAGTTTCTTCAACTGTGAAATAGGGGTGATATTAGCACCTCCCTCATTCAACCCATGGTTGTTGTGAAAATGATAAAACAAGAAAATATTTATAAAGTGCTTTGCAAATTTTAAAGCATTTATAAAATGCTGTGTATGTATATTTTTTTCCTCTCAAAGTAAGCAGTAATCTGTAACTTTAAAATGCCTTTTGAAATTTGGCACATATAGTACAATAATTTTTTGAAAATCCTAACATCAGTTTATTTCACACATTTCAAATTAGATGATTTATTTTCAGGACACAGAGGAAGGGATATTATCCCAGGAGCCAAATATGATAATGTACATTTGGCATTTTTCAAACCTTAAAGCCCTCAATAGGTAAAAGCTGCTTTTGTTGCTATTATGATTATGTATTACTGTTTGTAATCATGTTCATAAAGTACAGGGCAGTTGAAATCATAGATGCTTTATAAATGTTTGTTGAATTGACTTTAGTTGGAGATTACAAAATAATCTTGTAACTTCTTCCCCATTGATAAAAGCTCCTTGTTCTTGAACTTTTTTTTTCTTAATTTTTCAATATTCTGCTCACATATATTTGTTCAGTTTCTGGACCTGATTGTTCTAGCATTTTAGTAATCATCTTTCCAAAGGACTCATTTGGGAAAGGGGTAGGGATAGGTGGGTGGAAACCAGGAGGGTTAGAGGACAAAGAATAAACTACAGATACCCCAGTGACATTTATCTTTTTCCACTGAATAATAGGTCAGTGGAATCCTCTCACCTAGTTCGTGGCTCCGGAGAGGCGGAAGCCACTGAGATCTCCCTTTCTTTTTAACAGTTCTCACCTATTTCTAAAATGCCGTTTTTTGACCTTCCAGGGCCTGTTGTAAGCCAAGATATAACTACGTATCACACGGTATTTCTTTTGGCCATTTTAGGAGGAATGGCTTTCATACTTTTGATTTTGCTGTGTCTTCTTTTATATTATTGCAGGTAAAGTTCTACCACTTTGGCATTTTTAATTGAATGTTTTTCGTGTACTAATGTTTTATTTTACTAGATAATAAAAGCCTAACCCTCTCCTCCCCCTCTCCCTTCCCCTTCCCCACCCCGACCGGGATAAGGTAGAAGGAACAGGACAGGTTAAGAAGGAAGGTAATGGGGAAGGAATCTAAAAATGGATACGTGCAACCAGAATTGCAAAAGAAAAGAAAAGAAAGCAAGAAACAAAACAGGAAACACAATGTGGAGCCTTACAAAGAAAGAAATGTCCAAATAATAGCTGGGGTTAGGAGACAGGGAAAGGGAAGGGGGCAGGTATCACTGGACAGTTTTGATACAGACCTGTGCATTAGAAAGGATATTAAGACGCCTCTGATCCAAAAATGATAAGCTGGATGTCTGAAGACCAAATCAAGACAATTACTATTTCAATGTTTTGCATGTGTATGTGCATATATGTATACATACACTTGTATATTTATATTTATATACACATAAGTTATATATAACACTTAATACAATACATAAGTGTATAGCTATATGTATCATATCTATATACACTCTAAAAATCCTTATCCTCAATTCCTTAGTAACATTTTTATAGTGACTAGATACTGTTTTTATTTATGAATGCCTGATGACATCTTCATAGCAAGTACTCTGAATTAATTTAAATTGTCCAGGGGGAGGGGAATAGGAAAGAGACCCTGATTCTTGTGTTTATAGTTTGTTCATTTTGTTCCTTTTTATGGAGAGAATTAAGATTTCCATCACAATTTGAAACTTGTACTCATGGTAGAAACCATGTAATTTTTGGTTTGGGATTTTATTTCTTATTACAGGAGGAAATGTTTAAAACCTCGTCAGCACCACAGAAAACTTCAGCTTTCTACAGCCCTAGACAGTTCCAAAAAAGATCAGTCAACGTCCATGTCCCACATAAATTTACTGTTTTCCCGGCGAGAATCGGAATTTCCCGGTACCCTGGCAGTTGCCAGCCACGGGCGCCCAGATCCATCAGGTGCCAAGGAACTGATGGGTGGTGTTCACATGGAGATGATGTCTTCTAGTGGTGAAGCAGATTTGCACACCCCAATGCTCAAACTTTCATATAGCACCTCACAAGAATTTAGCTCTCGAGAGGAACTTCTTTCCCACAAAGAAGAGGATAAAAGCCGAATATCTTTTGATAATCTGACACCGAGTGGGACTTTAGGAAAGGACTACCATAAATCTGTGGAGGTTTTTCCTTTAAAATCGAGGAAATCTGTAGAAAGAGAAGGCTATGAATCCCCTCTCAAGGATGATTACCGGAGGAGTTATAACGCTATGTTGTCCCAGCCTTTGTTTGAAAAACAAGATAGAGAAATCCAAGCCTCCATTAATCACATTTCTGCAGGAAGCAAACTCACTATTCAGGAACAAATGTACCCTACATCTTCATCCCCTGAAAAAGAGCAACTACTGGACCGCCGGCCAACGGAATGTATGATGTCCCGCTCGGTGGATCACCTCGAAAGACCGACCTCTTTTCCTCGGCCAGGCCAGTTGATTTGCTGCAGTTCTGTTGACCAGGTCAATGATAGCGTTTATAGGAAAGTCTTGCCTGCCTTGGTCATCCCCGCTCATTATATGAAATTGCCAGGGGACCATTCCTATGTGAGCCAGCCACTGGTTGTCCCAGCAGACCAACAGCTTGAGATAGAAAGACTTCAGGCAGAGTTTTCCAACCCTCATGCCCAGCTCTTCCCACATCCTTCCACCCAGATGCAATCCCAGCAGCTATCTTCACAAGCAATATCACAACAGCACTTACAAGATACTGGCTCCCGTGAATGGAGCCCACAGAATGCTTCCATGTCAGAATCTCTGTCCATCCCTGCCTCCCTAAATGATGCAGCTTTGGCTCAAATGAATAGCGAGGTACAGCTTTTAACTGAGAAGGCTCTCATGGAACTAGGGGGTGGGAAGCCACTTCCCCATCCTCGGGCATGGTTTGTATCTCTGGATGGAAGGTCCAATGCTCACGTTAGACATTCATACATTGATCTCCAAAGAGCTGGAAGGAACGGGAGTAACGATGCCAGTTTAGATTCTGGCGTTGATATGAACGAACCAAAATCTGCCCGAAAGGGGAGAGGAGACCACTTATCCCTGCAGCAGGGGCACCCACCTGTGCAGGAGCATCAGCAGAGAGAACAGAGTGTCCCAGACAGTACAGCCTACACACAGCTAGTGTACCTGGATGACATGGACCAAAGCGGCAGTGAGTGCGGAACCACGGTGTGTACCCCCGAGGACAGTGCCCTGCGCTGCCTGTTGGACGGGGCTGGTCGGAGGAGTGCCGCCCAGCTGCCCAGTCTGCAGGAGGAAACGATAAAGCGAACTGTGGAAGCCCCACCTGAGCCATTAGCCAGTCCCGAACGCGAGAGATCTGCCCATGAGGAAGATGAAGATGACGACGACGATGAAGATGACCAGGGAGAAGACAAGAAAAGCCCGTGGCAAAAGCGAGAAGAAAGACCACTGATGGCTTTTAACATAAAGTGAGCTGTTGTAGATCCACCTTTCTGTGGAGTATAAAATTGCCAAATATTCTTTCTATGGAAGCGCTTACTTGTTTGTGGAAAAGACAAAAAAACAAAAAACATAATGGCAGATATGGACAGTAGACTTGGGTTGCATTACTGTTTGCTGTGTAAATGTTAGAAAGGAATTAAAGTTATTACTCAGAAAAAAAAACTGATTTTAATGGATGTCTCCAGTGAGATGGCTGAAAGTAGGTTTTGAATGTTATCCCACATACTTGATACTTATGTTCATCACCAAGGACATTGAGGGGAAAACAAGCATATTATTAGATATAATGACCTCACTTCTCTCTCAGAATATGGGAATAGTTGGGAATTTTTTTTACATTTCTTGAATCAATTTTATCATGATAATGCTACTGTAAAGCATTTATTACAAATTCTTTTTTGGCACTTAGTGTCTGAGGTATGCGTTATCTCCAAGGAAGGCTATGCATTGCTGCTGTTTAGTAAAATTTTGCTTATGTTATGCTTTGGTGTTTGTTTTTTTTTATGTTTATTTGGTTTTTTAATACAACTTGGTTGTAAACATTTTATGCCTTTGTTTTAACATGTTTAGTTTTTAAGTGATTGAGTTTAATGTCTCCCTTCAGGAACTCTTGTGAGTTACATCTCTAAATATTAAAGCCTTTTTATGAAACCAAACTGAATTTGGTGTCAGCTAAGAGTCCTTCTATTCTGGTCCCATGAATTCCAAGTGCCTTTTTTACAGTGACAATAGACGGCCCCCTTTTTTGCTAACTTCTTTAATTGTACTGTCTGGATTTTTATAAATTGATGAAATTATATGCTCTTTTTTTCCCTTTAAACTGCATGCTGCCAAGTGGCCATTTGTGCTAAGTATCTCTCATTTCAGTACAGTGTATTCTCTAGTTATCACGTGTAATGTGGATTCTGTTTAGCTAAGATAGTCTATAGGACATTTTAAAGACACCTTTTCCTATCTTTCCCTTTGGCTGGATGGCCGAGATTATGGTTTCATTGACTTTGTATAGATGGTTACTTAACTCTGGAATCCTGTGGGCTGAGCTTGCTTAACATTAAGTATGGACTGAGCAAGTGGACTGAATGTGTTTAAAAGTATATATTAAAAAAAAAAAAAAACCGTATGTACTTACTCTCCAAAAGTGCCAGAATGACTCTTCTGTGCATTCTCTTTAAAGAGCTGCTTGGTTATCCAAAAATGATCATTCAAAAATAAACTCTGGAAAAAAAAACAACAACAACAACAACCTATGTTGTGGTTATTTTGATTCATTGGGAGCCTTAAGATTTTCTAAACTGCATGGTTTTTTCCCTGTGTGGTAAGAATTAGGTATGAAATATGTTTATTGGCTCACAGAATGATAGGATTTTTAGAATTGAGTGAACTTTAGAGTACTCCTAATCGAAGTCCTTTTTCAGTTTATCTAGAAGGATAATGAAACAGAGAGGGGACTTGTCCAAGATCACACAACCAAGAGAGTAACTGGGATCAAGGGATCAAAAAGGTTTGTGACTGACAGGGAATAGAGAGGCCATCAAATCCAGTATCCCCATCTCCCCCTAATCCAATCTAAAGACTAAAGAGGCAAATAGACTTTGGATCATAAACTGAGAAGGTATTTCAGAAGACTTCTAATCTAGTTCAACCCTTTTTTTGTTGTTGTTTACAAGTAAGGAAACTTAAGAAGTAGAACCCAAATTTCCCAACTCTCAGTTCAGTACTTTTTGTGTTATATCACATTGCCTTTTGTTCCTGTTCAGTTGCTTTCAGTTGGGTCCAGCTCTTCCTGACCCCATTTGAAATGGTTTGCCATTTTCTTCCCCAGCTCATTTTATAGATAAGGAAACTCAGGCAAACAGAGTTAAGTAAGACTTACTCAGGATTACACAACTAGTGTTTGAAGCTAAATTTGAACTCACAAAGATAAGTTCCTGACTTCAGGCCTAGCACTCCATCTACTCTACCTAGCCTTTCTTTAAGACAGATTTTAAATTTGTGTAGGCGCATAGGGATTTTGAGCCTTTATTCTAGCAAATAATATTATTTCTTTCCATTAAAAGAAAAACTTTCATTTGATTTCTTTAAGAATACAGCTCATCTGCAGTTATTGATTCTCTAATCAACTGATATGTTACCTATACAAGGATAGCTTCTTTTCGCCATATTGCACATAAGAAGAGACACAATGCCTAAGAACACAACGTTTTATATTTGTGGTTCAGTGTTGGGCCACATTGTCATTGCTCCAAGGATGATTGCATTGAAATGAGCAGGATGATCTCAGATTTATGAAGCTGCTCACTAAATCATTAATGGAGATGTTAGTACATAGAACAGATTGTTTGGCAAAAATAAATTCAGCTTGCTATGTTTACTGTAACAGCTACTTTACAAAATCTTTATTGCATGAATCCCATAGTGGCAGGCAGAATTATGATCAAACTAACTGAATTTTATTATTTTGAATTTTATATGTCATGATTAATGTTCCACTTTTAAAGGGGAAACTATTGGGAGGATCCATCACAGTGCTGATCAACTAAGTGGATATGAGACCATGGCAAACCTAGTAAGTCACATGTTATTTGGAAGTGAATGTTCTCACATAGAAATTACAGAGAAGACCCTGCCAAATCTGACCTGCCATGAGTTTTAATTTTTCCCCAAAAGAATAATTGTAGATTCAGAGATTTAGAGATATCAGCTTAGAAATGGAAAATCTCTTTGTTCTAACACCTTCATTAATAGAAGAATTCGCTGAGACCTGAAGAGGTTAAGGAATTTATTTGCCCAAGGCAGAAATGGGATGTGAATGTGATTCCAAGTTCAACAGAGTTTTATTGTGCCATCTTTCTGATTCTTTCAATTACACTATGCTCTATCCTCATCATTTTTTACACAGAGGAAATGGGAAGGCAGAGGAGAATCGAGATATATGCCCAAAGCTAGCTGAAGGATATACAAAAGAGTCAGAAAATGGCACTAAATCTTCAAACTTCTGAATCAGAGTTTTTGTCTTTATGCCATTAGCAAAGAGTAGATGGTGCTCAGCACCGGGAGTATTTAACTTTGTTTGTGTCCTAGACCCCTTTAGCAATCTGACAAAAACCTCTTTTCAGAATTACATTTCTAAATACAGAAAATAAAATACATGGGATTACAAAAGAAAACCAATTATAATGAAATGTAATTTTCAAGTTTAAAAAAAAAAGTTCATGGATCCTACATTAAGAATCTCTGCTTCATGTGATGTGACTTGAAGGTCACTAAAACATTTGTTCCAAAATATCTCTGTACCATCTATACCAATATTGGACTTGAAATCAAGAATTCCTCTATTCAAGTCTTGCCTAAGACACTCACTAGATGTGTCTGTAGGCAAATGATTTAACTTCTGTCAGCCTCATTTCCTCATTCATAAAATAGGAATCATAATACCACTTATCTCGCAGAGTATCCAATTAGGTAATATAAGGGAAACATACACACATATAAAGACACACATACATACATATATATACACACATACATTTACATACATATAGTAAAGTATATAGTCTTAAAACACTACATAAATTCTACATATCACTATCATTGTCAATCTTATTGTTGTTGTCATTAATTGGGCTAAAGTTTCAGTGATTCTTAACAAAATGCTGATAGATGGGAAGAATAACACATTAACTATTAGTTCCTACTATCACACATTAGTCAACAAGTGGTTAGTAATTGCTTACCGTGCGTCAGCCACTGTGTTAAGTTCTAAACGAGTTTACGAAAGCAGAGATGGATATCAGTCAGCTGAGAAACTCTGGGGACAATGAGGGTGGAAGCCAGGAAAGATCGGAAACATAAGACAGCAGCAGGAAGGCTTTGGGGCAAGTGAGAGTAGCACCTCATCATGCACTGCCCAGTTCGCCACAAGAAAACAGCGTCAAAAGCAACCCTTCTCCCATCTCACCTCTGTAGAGCCAGCCAACCAGAACGCTCACGTCTCCCATTTTTCTCTCATCATCTCTAGCATAAGGTTGGAAGATGAAGGACACAATTCATATAAGGAGGATCCTGCAGTAAGAAGGTAAAAGTCGGCCCCTTCCTTCAGTGTCTGGCCAAGATCAAACTATTCAGAAATATAATATTGTCTGAAGAAATACATCTGATGCTGAAGTCTTCAGGCTTACGCCACCTAGTGGTAGATTTTCATCCATTCACAAGAGAGATTGTCTCTTGCTAGTTCTTTACCATGGAATAAAAGAAACGATGAAGGGGCTCTCGTTCCAGCAGGGAAATAGTTTCTCAAAACAGCACAATGAATTTTACATGGGGAGACCTAGATGGAGCCAGCTGGAGGACAATGCAGCACGCCTAAATGGCCACAGAACGTTTCACAAACTCTCATAATAGGATCGTAGATTGACAGCTGGAAAGGCATTAGGATCGGCCTGCTCATTTTACAAATGATAGAACTGAGCCTTCCGTTAGTTGACTTATCCAAGGTCACGAGAATAAGTGCTAAGATAAGTGAAGTGATAACTGATTGAGGGGAAATCTGTCCCCTTGACCTATGTCACCAAATGAAGTTATCTAAGCCAAAGAACCTCACTGGATACCAGGAGCGGATTAAGCTAGATCTTAATTGGCAAAGAGCTCGGTGCTCTCAACTTGGTCCCAAGCTTATCTAGTCTAACATCCTTCTTTCGCAGACCGGGAAACTGAGGTCCAGTGACTTACCCAAGAATTCATGAGTCTGCTCATTGACACAAAAGCCCCTCTCTTAGGTTTGCTATAATTGGTTGAAAGTCATGTAGCACCATCATCTTCGAGGAATCAAAATTAAAAGTAACCCAAAGGGTGACGGACAGATAACTTGATTGTCACAAGTAGAATGGATCATCCTTACCAAAGATAGTTCGTGCCTGATAAAATATATGGGAAAAATTGCTGGGAATAGCTAGGACTGAAAAAAATTTACATGAATCATATAGCAAGAATAAAAAGGGATATAAGAAGATATCACAATCTCCCTAATATTAAAAGAACAATAAGAAAGCCTCCTGTATGTAGTAGGTGCTAGGACATTATAAAAGGGACCATGATCTACACTAAGGTGGAAAAAGCATCCATGTCAGAGAAACTATATGTTCATCAAGGTACTTAGGACTTACGGTAATAGGCCAGGAAAAAGGGGGCAGTAAGGAGAAACAAAAATGAATACAACATAACATCTGCCCTCAGATAGCATAACAATTAAAGCTGCTATTACTTTTGGAAAATAAAATATTCTCAGGTTACTTCAATTCATTGTTTTATCCTCAGTTTATATGTTGCTATATATTCTCTATTTTCAGTTTGTAAACTGAAGAGACTATTTAAGTAATATGATAAATATATTAATATTGTTAAGGTATAATCATTTATACTACATTTTATTATTCAATTGTATAATTAAGAGTGTTTCTTATTAACATTATTTATGAATAATGAACATAATTGCTTCAGCAAGAGGTTAAAAAAAATGTAGTATTAGATAGAAGACCAGCCCTGAACTCAATAAGAGAATTTAGCACTCAATAAGCATTATTAAACACTTCATATGTGTCAGATACTGAAGTTCAAGACATATTACTTTTGATATATATTGACTGTGGCCATGGGCAACTCTTTAACTTCTAAATATCCATAGTAGCCCCATAAGTTATAGGAAGTTTACAATCTACATCAGGAGAAGAAACTCAGGTTCAAACATCACAACAGTGAATGAAAAGAATAATTAAATGTTTTGTTCTAATGAATGGGAAGGTGTACTGAAGTAAGAGGGAGGCTTTTTTTTTTCCAACCATTAGTCTTCACATCCTAAGAACTAAATGTTCTAAAAGAATACCATTAATGCCTATAAAAAGATAAAGCATCCATGAAAACGAGGTTAGGCCTGTTGGTCCAAAAAGAAAACAAAACAAAACAAAAAAATAATAGACCTAAAGAAAATTAGGCAGCAGGCACAATGAGAAACTGCACAGGGCCTTCTCCCTTTTCCCTTCCATATTTTGTTAATTTTTATAGGAATCAGTTTTAAGAACAGGCCAATTAGTAGCCACCATATTTTCTGTATGCTTGTATTCATGGTCTCTTAGTCTTATAGGGAGAATGTCAAAGTTTTTGAAATTTTACTCTTATTTAAAGAATTTTACTTTTCCCATACATATATACTGCCCCCCTCCCCATTTGGCCACATCTTTTTTCCCCTCCCTGAGGCAATTAGGGTTAAGTGACTTGCCCAGGGTCACACAACTAGGAAGTGTTAAGTGTCTGAGACCAGATTTGAACTTAAGTCCTTCTGACATCAGGGCTGGTGCTCTACTCACTGTGCCACCTACCTATCCCTGGCCACATCTTTTAATAAAAATTACTTAAATAAAATTTGTCTTAAGAATTTCCATGATCTTGATCTTTAGACAAATCTTCAAGTGGAAATCATAAGCTTACTACTTTGAAGGACAGAAAGACAAGGCAAACAACTGGAGAAAAAGAAAGCCAGCAGATAACTGAAGGGGAAAAAAAGAAAACCTTTCAGTCTAATGAAAGTTTTGGCAAGCTACATCCTTGAGAAATATTTACAAGTCTCTGAATAGAAACACTGATATACTAAAATACCTTTTTTTTCCTAATGTACATTTAAACTTTTGAAATTTTAGGTTACATGTTTAAATAACCATAAATCCAGGCCATTTGCGAATGTTAGTATAGACACATTCGATAGTTTAACACAGATCGTGAATTTTAAAGACCATGCAATCCAATTCAACCCATTTTTACAGATGGGAAACTGAAGGCATAAAAAGATTAAGTGCTAACACTTTGTTGATTATCTCCAATTTATCCAGTATATAGTTGTTGTAATATTGTCTTCCTCATTAGACTGAAAACACCTTGGGAGCAGAAACTGTTTTACTTTTCTTTATAATAAACCAAATTCTAATACTCAGTATAGTCCCTGGCACATAGTAGGACTTCAAAAAGTATTTATTGAAGGGGCAGCTAGGTGGCGCAATGAATAGAGCACTAGTCCTAAAATCAGAAAGATATGAGTTCAAATTTGACCTCAGACACTTCCTAGTTTTGTGACCCTGGGCAAGTCGACTTATTTAACTCCCATTGCCTCAGGGGAAAAAAAAAAAAAGATATTTATTGACTGATGGTCCTGGATTATACAGCTAATAAGTGTCAGAAGCAGCACTGAACTCTAGGTGTCCCAAGTACCAACCCAAGCTTCTTCAACCTTATAGGATTATATCACATTGATTGATTATTACAATCACCTCATCTTCCACCTCTCCTCAAGAACTTCGTATAATGCTCTCTACATAGTAGGTGTTATTTTGACTTCCTAAAAACAATATTTTAAGCATCAGTACAAACTATAAAATGACATCTTTGAATTACTCTTTTTTTTTTTTTCCTCCCTCAGTAAATGTTTGTTGATTTATCGATGGCTTGATTCACAGAACACCCTAATCCTGCTCCCTTTTTTGCAACTTCAAGATCTCGGTGATTTTTTTAGGAAGCCAGATGCATTTCAGCTAGATTTTAGGAAATGTCTCTGTTGTCCTCATTTACCTCGGTCCTCCTGCTGGTTTGTGCCAGCCTTAACCACACAACCATCTCCCTTCCTCCGTGGGAGCTGTGTGGTGGAGGATGGCCCTTAACTAAAGAAGTCTGAAAGTGTCAGCATGACACAGAGATGAAAGAGGTGTGTATTATACTTTCCTTCTCTGGCCATCCTCAATACTCATGTCAGGGCCACTGCGTACAAGGCAGGAGCTTTAGGAGAGGTGCCTGATTTTCCTGGCAATAACCTTCATAATTTATTCATCACAGGCTGCACAGTTAATTGCCTTGTAAAATGTGGCACCTGCCTCTTAATGCCTTAATTAAGCTGCTTCATAGTATGTAGATGTGCTTGTTGCTTTAGAAATAAGGACAGGTTGTTCTAAGATAATAGATATCTAAGGAAAGGACCTCAGAAGCTTTCTGTCCAATGCTTTCATTTCATAGAGGAGGAAACTGAGTCACAGAGAGGATACGTCCCTTGGACAAAGTCGAGTAGGTCATAAACATCAGAGGCATGATTTGTATTCACTCCACTCCACTCCAAAACTAGATTTTTTTTCCCCCATTTTTGGGCCATTGGCTACCTGAGCTGTCGCAATTATTTATTATCGTCTGGGTGATAGGCATCCTTTATCAACCTTGGTTTGTTCCTCAAATAACTATGAAAATGGTGCAGTGGATAGAGCCCTGGTCCTGGAGCTCTGGCTTTGGCTTCAGACATTTACTAGCTGTGTGATCCTGTGCAAGTCACTTAACTTTTATAACTTGGGATGGAGAGAGACTATGAAAATACTCCAGAAAAAGTTTCCTGAGTATCAAGAAAATTTTCAGAAAGTACTACTATATAGATGAATGTGGGATACAATACGTGCCTGCATACATACACACATAGCCTCAGAAGAGCTTTCGAATTCAAATGATGAGAATGATCAGCTAAGTCCTATGATAAATGCCACCAGAAATGTAATAAAAGGATAAGTTCTTATCCTCTCTTACTCCAAAATAAGGTCATTGAAAGCACTGCTATTATTCAGTCATTTCAATCATGTCCGACTCTCTATGAATTTGGGGCTTTCTTGGCAAAGATACTGGAGTGGTTTGCCATTTCCTTCTCCAGCTCATTTTACAGATAAGGAAACTGAGGCAGAGTTAAGGACTTGCCAGGGTCATACATCAAATAAGTAAGGCTAGATTTAAACTCATTAAGATGAATCTTCCTGATTGCAAGCTCTATCCTTTGCTATCTTAACAAGGAATAGCGATAGCTGTATAATCTCCACTTGACAAATACATGTTGAACAAAGGTACTGTCAGAAGACTATATGATATCTATCCTTTGTTAATTAGGATATTTGCAATCATGCAAAGGCAGGCTTAATCTGAAAAGGGGGAAAAGCATAGCTGACTATATGTCAGAGCTATATGTTTCATTTTCCTCAACATCCCCTTTTAATTTTCTTCCTTTTTGGAAAAAAAAAAAAGTCTTCAGGAGGGCACTTGCTTTGGCCTTTTCTTTACCATTTAAGATACTTATTTAGCAGGAACCCATGCTGGTTAATATAGCTGATTTGAAATGGTTTATGGAAGGAGCAAAGTCCTATCATCTTCTTTCTCATCTTAAAAATAAGACTATGTTAATGTTTCCATGTAGAAGGGAGGAGAAGCAGCCCAACCCTGACCATGGCTTGCTCTCGGCCTGTCCTAGCTGATTATAACACTCTTATCTACCAGACCACTAAAATGAAATTCAAATCACTGAGAGATTTTGCCTTGGAAATTTGAACTTTAAAGCCTTTTCCCAGCCCTGACAGCTGATGAATTTCAAGGGTGGGAAGTTCATTTTGTCCTCTATGACTGGAAAAAATGAAAAGCGATTCAGATGCCTCAGTCACCCATGATTATTTTGTTATGAAAATCCTCTGGAACCAAACTCCTGGCTATGTAAGAATGGCAGATACATATGTAATAGTTTTATTTCCCTCTCAACTAATTGTAGAAAATCCCACAGAACACTGCATTGTAATCAATCCGGTTGGGGGGGAGGGAGAGGGAAAGAAGGAAAAAAAAAAACAACAACAAGAAAAAGATAAGGCCTGTTCTAATATATTTCTTTTCTGTGAAAGAAACACCTTAAGTGTGGTCTGCTCCCATTGGAATATAAATTCCTTAAAGGCAGGGACTATTGTTACTTTTTCTTTGTATTTCCTAATGACTAGCATAGTAATACCTGGTACATAGTAGGTACTCAATTAATACTTTGACTGGAGGGAGTTTATCAGTTCAGGATTCCCCCATGTTTAAAAAAAAAAAAAAAGAGTTGTCAAAGAAATAAACAATAATGACAATACATTCATATAGTGCTTTATGATTTACAAAAGAGCTTTTTGTACAGGTAACAGATTATGAATATAAGGTAACCGAAAACAAACAAATATATATGTGGAACTGTCAGGAATATCAGAGTTCAAATGAGCTGACAGTGGTGCGGGAAGCTAAGAATAAATATAGTCCATGTCAGCCCTGAAGTTCTTTATCCCAATTCTCATTTCCACTGATGAGTCAGGACTTAAGGGCTTGGTTAGATCCATCTTCTTCAAATTCCAGGAATAACCGGAGAGATAATGCTCTCATGGTTGTACTTCCTCCCAAGATTATCAATCAAGAACTATTTAATCAGACAGCCTCAAGTAGTTTTCTAGAAAGGGGTATCTACTAAAGGGGCACCAAAAGTATAGTCAGTAGAAAACATCCTTCCCACCCCAAATAATCTGTAACAGGCTCTCTTACAAGTACATACAGAGTCCAAGGGAAAGTAGGCCCTAAACTATTTTAACATTTTTGCCTGTGACTTGGATAAAGGAATAAATGCCATTGCCATCAAATTTGTAGATAACATACTAGGTGATAGTGTCACAAAGGATTCTGAAAGGTTAAAGCAGAGGGTTGATTCAATGAGACAAATTCAATAGGAACAAAGACTTTACAGTCTTTGAGTTCATAGCTTCCCCTCCCCCTGAAAAAATCAACTGCATAAACATAAGATGGAGGAGATTTGATAGCAACCATTCCGGAAGGGATCTGGGGATTTTAATGGACTGCAAGCTCAGTATGAATCAGCAATGTGATGTGGTTGCCCAAAAAACTAAAGTTTCCTTGACTACCTCAGAGGGAACATACCTTCTAAGAATAAGGAGATGAGAATCCTACTGTCCTCTCCCTTAGAAAGACCTACTTTTCGTTCTGGGAACTACAGTTTAAGAGATTAAATCCTGCCTTAGACACTTGCTAGATGTAAGACCCTGCACAAATCATTTTTCATCTGAAAAATCACAGTAGTGATCACATTACCCTCATGGTATTTTTGTGAAGATCAAATGAGACAATATAATACTTTTAAATCTTTACAATGCAGGTGTGAGAAGAGCTTTAATTTTGAAGACTGTCCAGATGAAGGCGATCAGGATAGTGAAGTCTTGAGTTCATGACTTATAAGGATCAAACATAGTTAGAAAAAAAAAAAAAAACTCAGGGACAATATGATTAGTCAGTTCAAATATTTGACGTGGCAGAAGTGACTTGGTCTGTTCGGTCCTAGAAGATAGAAATTGCAGAGTTCAATTAGGCTTAAAGTCAGGAAAAATTTCCCAGTAGTGAGTAGTACAAAAATGGAATGGGCTTCCTGGAGAGTTGGTAGGTCATTCCCTGGAGGCTATCAACCAGAAGCTGGGCAAGTGCTTGCCAGGTGAATTATAGTAGGGATTTCTTGATGTTTGAGTTGGACTGTGTGGCCATTGAATCCTTTTCAACTCTCAAAATCTGTGGTTCATACATTTTTTTATGTGGGCCTCAAAATAGGTTAGTGCTAGTAGTGCTGTCATTTTTCAGATCAAGAAATTGAGGCTCAGATAGATGGTCAACCAACCAATAAGAATTTAATAAATTCCTACTCTATGCATTAAGCATTGATGACACAAATAGGAAGAATGAAACAATTCTTAATGGAGTTTACATTGTAAAATGAAATAACTTAGCTAATAAAGAGCAGAGATGGAATCTCAAATCCAGGTACTATTAATCCAAATCCATTGTCATTTCTAATACGGTCACACAAAAAACTTTTGCTAAGCACCAACTTGTGCTAGGTGCATAATAGGTTATAAAGGCAAAAGATATCTCTGTCCTCAAGGAACTCACAGAAAATGAAAGAACATACAAATAACTATATGCAAGATGTATAGAGGATTAATTGGAGATAAATTCAAAACATGAAGGGATTTTAGGACAGGTTCCTGTAGAAGGTAGGGTTTTAGTTGGGGCTCAGAGGAACCTTGCGTAGCCAAGAGGTAGAAAGTAACCTTAGCAGAGAGCTTCAAGCCTAGGCTTTGTAGGTCTGGTCACATCACTGTGCTTAGAAGGTTCCCACTCTTCTTCAGTGCTTTCTGTTAAAATTCTTTGCCTTCAAGATTCAGTTCAAGAAGGGCAGCTGGGTGGCACAGTAGATAGAGCACTACCCCTGAAGTGAGAAGGACCTGAGTTTAAATCTGGCCTCAGACACTTAACACTTCCTAGCTGAGTGACCCTGGGCAAGTCACTTAACCCCAATTGCCTCAGAAAAAAAAAAAAAAAGATTATCTCTTACAGGATGCCCTTCCCCATTCTTTCCTGTGGCTAGTGCCTTGTGATGACTTCAATCACAATGTAATCTACACTCAGAATGTGTGTATTCATTTATGTCTCTGTATCTCCAGTGCCTAGAACTATGCCTGGAACCAACCATCAGCTAGAAATAATATTTCTCACTAAAGAGATCTTGATTTGGATCAAGAATAGGTTCTAATGGGCAGCTAGGTAAGAATAGGTTCAAAGAAAATAGATCAGAACAGATTGATGGAAAAAGGAATTCCCTTTCTCTTCATCCCTTCCTGCTTCCTTAAAAGTGGAAACCCCTCAGACACCAGCCAAAGAAACACAACTGGAAAACCAGTACAAATCCCAAGCTAAGGATCTCTTACTCTTTTCAAAAGAACAGCACTCGCTACTTGAGTGACAAAGTAACATAGCCCAATATAGCCCAGAAGAAATGGAGTTTAGCCTAACAGGAAATCTGCCCACCTAACATCAGTGGTACAGCCATCCATGAGTTTTTATGCCATTTGCTCTGGAGGCAGCCAGATCCGGCGATGCTTTCCTATAATCCCTGCTGCCAAAGAGTCTGAGGCTGGTAGACCTCTTGTGCTTCTACACTATGGCAGACTCAGCAGATCGGGGGTTTGTACTAACTATGGCCTAAGTGTGGTGAATCCCTGAAACTGCACTGTGAAGGACAAGTCAGCCTAGGTTAGCAACAGAGTAAGTCAGTGTCCCATGCTGATTAACAATGGGATCAGAACTGTGACTAGCCCTTACATTTAAAGGCTGAATGGGATACAGTCTTGAAAAAAGACCAGGCTTGAAAAAAAACTTGAAGGAAAAGGAAGGGCATCAGGGCTCACAATTCTAGAATTATGAGTTACCCTATAAACATTTGTCCCTTATACATGTGCCATCTCATGATGGTACTTTAGATCGGAGCCTATTTTCCCTGATGGACGCTGGGCTTTGGTGAGAGAATGTGCTTCAGGTTTATGAGTAGAGTGTTACATTGTAATCATTTTTGCCTTCTGATTACGAATGTTTTAAGAAGAGTTGAGTCAGCAGACTAGTTAAATAGAAGCGCACTAGGATGGGCTCAGGAACTAAAATATACAGTTATAGGAAAGTATTCAGCCAGCAAAGCTGTCCCTAGGACTCTGGAAATGTGAGGTGGAGCTATGATCACTCCATAGGGGAATCCTCAACTTGCCAATTTAAGTGAAGTTTTTGTGAATGAGCCAATGTGGGAGAACGAGTTAAAGAGAGGAAAAGAGACAGAAAGACTGGGGTGGGGCTTGAGATAAAGGGAAGGAGAGGGAGACACAGAGACAGAGCTCAAATGAGGAAAAGTTTTTCCCAGAGAAATTATCCTCTACAATGTTCACAATGAGAGAAAGTGTTTTAGTGAATGAGCCAAGTTGGAGTAATGAGGAGGATTAGAGGAAAAGAGACAGAAAAAAAACAGAAGGGGTGAAAGGAAGGAGAGGGAGACACACACAAAGAGAGACACAGACAGAGCTCAAATGAGGAAAAATTCTATCCAGAGGAATCATCCTCTACAATCTTCACAACAGTGAAGGAAACTGTTAAAGCTTATTTTAGGAAAAACAATGTGGTCACAGTACCAGCCTATTTCAACAATTCCCAACTTCAGGCCCCCAAAGACATTGAAACAGTTACCAGTTTCATGGATGCAATTGCTGCTACTTTAGTTTATGACTTAGATGAGAAGAGTGGCTTAAAAAATATAGAGATGTAGATATGGATACATATACACAAATGTATATTATATATGCATATACATATATAGCATGTATTCTGTGTCCATAATATATACTTAGGTTAACACACACACAATTGTTGACCTTGGAGGTAGAACTTCCGGTGTCTCTAACTTCACCATTAAAGACAGCCTCTTTGAAGTTGAAAGTCAAGCTGAATAAAAAGAAATGGGACAACTATATGATCAGTCATGTCATTACAAAGCTTAAGAATCAGAAGGACAATTTTAGGAATTAGAAGGTTATCTACCATTTCTGTACTGCACATGGACTCTCATTTCCTATGTACAAGTAATAATGAAATGAGCTCCTTCTATGAAGGTATCACTTTCTAAAGTTCTACCACTCATGTTTGCTTAGAGGGACTGGATTCTGCCCTCTTTTCTGACTCACCTGATCCTTTGGCAAAGGCCCTAGGGGATTCCAAGCTGGAGAAGTCATATTTCCCAGAAAACTCTCTTAATGTATAGCTTTGCCTAATCGCAATGAGCCAGACTTTTTCAGCATCAACGAATTAAACAAAGAACAGTCTGAGGCTGTTGCCATCCACATTCCTGACTTGCCCAGGGATAAACTTGTTGGTGTTGCTTCCCTTTCCCTGATTTTGAGACCAGCGAGATTGAGTTCTGATGAAACATAATAGCACTATCCTTTCCAAACAGACATATTCTTTCATCAGTTACTCAGACATCCAATCTGGTGTTATGCCATTTTATCAAAGGGCAAGCAATGGCCAAGGATGGCTTGGCAATTTTGAGCTTACAGAAATCCCTCTGGCTCCCTGGAATGTTCCCCAGTTTGATGAAACCTCTGAAATTATTACAAATGGCATCATCCATGTCACTGATGTAAGAACATGACCAATAATAAAAACTGCTTGAGCCAAAAAAAAAAAAAATAGTTCATAGGCCCCAAATAAGGAATGGAGGTTGAATACAAGAGACAAGGTGTCTTCCAAGAATTCACTCGAGGATTATGCTTTCAACCTAAAAGCTGTCGTTACAGATGAGGAATTACAAGGCCAAATTAGTGATGTAATGAGGACAAACTGAAGATTTTTTTATAAATGTAATTAAATAATCTAGTGACTAGTTATGAATCAGACTAGAAGAGCATCTGATCAGCAAAAAAAAAAAAAAAATTGAAAAAAGCCTACAACCCCATCACTACTCAACTATATTAGAGTACAGGAGGGCAGCAAGGTGCCGCGGTATCTAGAGGACCTGAAATCGGAAAGGTTCATTTTTATGAATTCAAATCTGGTCTCACTTCACCCTATTTGCCTCAGTTTCTCATCTGTAAAATGAGCTGAAGAAAGAAATGGCAAACTACTCCAGTATCTTTGCCAAGAAAACCCCAAATGGGGTCACAAAAAGTCAAACAAAGGGACTTAAGTAAAAAAGTGTGTCTCAGGGCATTTTCAAGTCTCTTTTGCCTCTACCACTGAAGAGTTCAACTAAATATATCAAGTCAAATTAATAGATGAAAAAAAATTGTTTTGTTAATAAGTATTTGCTATGTGCCTAGAGCTATGCTAAACCCTGGGAAATACAAATAGAAAAATCAAGCTGATGCCTGCTTTCAAGATCTAATTAAAGATAGACGACACATTTAAAAGATTACCAGTAGGGTAAACAAGCAAGAAATAAAGTACAATCCGAGGGCTGGGTGAAGGTGGTTGACAAGGTCCCAGGTTCCTTAGGTTCCATGAGTAGGTCAGAAAACATTGCTAGAGATTTGGAGTTGGGAGAAGCATGACAGATGACTTATAAGGCCTAGAAGATCTTAGAATTAAGTAGCAAGACAGAAGAGAAGAGACTTCTGGCTCACCAGAAGAAATAATGTTGGTGCTTCTCATCTCATCTAAGCAGTGGAAACAATCAAGTGGTCCAGACCCATTCTGGGCAGTTTAGAGCTGGGGAATGGTAAAGGGAAGGTGAACCATAAACCTTGTCAAAACCATAAACCTTGTCAAAAATTAACTTTAAAATTATAGCCATAGGTTGGCCTGAAACCAGAAATATAAATTTGGGACATCCTGAATATTTTGACAAATGTCCTGGGCGATGAGAGATTCATGTAAACAAGTAAAATTGTCATTCTCACTCAGAAGAATAAAAATCTATTTTAAATTGCCCCCATTTTTAAAAAAAAATAGTATATTTGAGGATAATTTTTGTGCTGCTTGCCTTAGGAGTGAAAATTACTAGTTATTACTTTACTGCATTTAGTTTGCATTTAACTGTTTCACATGCTGGAGTTAGGCTCTTTTCATTGAAGAACCAACAATGAAATATTCACCAAACCTGAGCCAGTCCAATAGGCTTAAGTCAATGCGACTGGAATATATGCTCACATTGATTTTCTGCTAAGTAGTTTTCCTATATATAGACTTTGGATCTGACAAAATCTTCAGTGGAAGGACAGAAAGGCCTTTTTAATCACAGAGCCCTAGATGACTAACACTACCTGCTTACAGCATTTGTAAGTGATAGTAATCTTGAGTCACCAAGAGAAAACAGGAAATGCGACTTCCCTTCAGGGCAAGAAAGGCAACTCTAGGCTCCCTGCCTAGGTAGAAGCTGTTGTTTTTCCCCATAGACATTAAGAATAGCAATTTTGCTTAGGAAAAGAAATTATAGCATGAGTGAACAGGGATTAATGATTGCTGAGCAAAACTATTTTCGAAGACATTTTAGAAAAATTGTTCTTTGTTGAACACCCACTTTAGCACACTGGTAGGTCAGTATTGCAATGAACTATGCCAAAGAGATCTTTCCATCAACATAGAAGAGTTTGATTTAAAGTTTGAATTCTTTTAAAAAAAATTTATTTAAAAGCACTCATTCAGCTTATAGACCAAATTAAAAAGCCATGCAATTAAGCTTTTTAAACTAAATTTGAGAGTATCAATTTTTAAAATAAAAACTCGGAGTTCCATGTGTTTTTGGTTTTTGCTGAGGGAATTGGAGTCAAATGACTTGCCCAGGGTCACACAGCTAGGAAGAGTTAAGTGTCTGAGATCAGCTTTGAACTCAGGTCCTCCTGACTTCAGGGTTGGTGCTCTATCCACTGTGCTACCTAGCTTCTCCTTCCCTGAGCCAAACTCCTCTGTACTTCTGACTCCAGTTCTTATGGCATTTAAAGTTACAGCATAAACATGATTACATGCATGAACAACTGCATGAGAACCATCTAGGAGGCCATTTGGGAAGAAGTATTCTTTGTTTTGAAGCAGAGATAGTTTGAGCTCAAAAGGATTCAGAATCAATTGATGGAAGAAAAATAAGAGTTAATGGAATTCTAGGACAAACCCAGGAACACTTCTAACATTTGGAAGCTAAGAAATCAACTATTTATTATGCACCTCCTACTTGCCAGTCACTATAACAAACACTAACAAACAATTAACAAAATAATAACAGTGTGTGGAATAGAGAGATAAGGTGAAGAACTTACAGGAATGTGTGAATTCTTTTTCTGTATTTTATTTTCATTATTTCTGTGTTTCCCCTATGACCTGCATAAAGATAATATGAGCAGGCCCATATTTACTTGAGCCTTGGCCATCTATATCTGAAGCCTGTAGGCCTGATTTTCTGTTTCCTAGAAATCAGGTGATTTCTGGGAAACAGAAACCTTCCATTCCAATATTTCTGGATAGCAACAACTTTTAGATGCCTCCCCCTCCCCTTTCTCAATGCTCTCTTACTTGTGATATAATCTCTTATATAAAAGCTGTGTATCTTTATTACTTCTTTAGCCCTCCTACCGCGAGTTTTCTCTTTCCTTCATCTCGCGATAGTACAGCTCATCTTCCAGAGGTTTTAATAAACAATCTTTCTGCTTTCTACTGAGTGATCTCTGAGTAGTCATTTTGGGTAAGGATCTTCTACATCCCACACAACAATACTGTCTACAAGGAACTATTAAAGAAAAGGCACTAATCACAATGCCTTCAGGGTAGGTTTCATGGAGAAGGTTCTACTTATGCTGTCTCTTGAAAAGAGAATCTGGGAGATAAAGGTAAAGAAGGAATATTTTCTAGTTTTTAGGTGATATCCATTGCAAAGAAGGCTAGTTTAACTGGACTATAGAGAGTGATAATAATGTCCAATGAGACTGAAAAAATAGATTGAAGCCAGATTGAGAATGGTTTTTAAAAAATTAAAATTAAAATTTACAAGCATTCACACTAAAGAGCCACTGGAGTTGATTGAGTAGCAGAATGACAGGGTCAGATCTGGGCTTAAAGCATATTATTTGGGGAGTTGTAAGCATAGGGAGATACAGATAAGAGACCTGAACTAGAGTGGTGGCTATATAAAGAAAGGATCAGCTGTGACAGATGTTGGGGAAGAATAAACAACAAGATTTGAAAACCGATTGGCTATGTAGACCGAGCAAGAAAGAGTAATTGAAGATAATGCTAAGTTTACAACCTTGGGAAACTGGAAAAATGGTGATGTCTTCAACAGAAATAGGTAAGCTTGGAAGAGAGGAGCATCTGAGAGGAAAGAAAATGAATTCTAATTGAGACATGTTAAAATTTAAAATGTCTCTGAAGCATCCAGTTTGAAATGTCCAATAGTGTTAGAATCCTTACAAAGTGTTAAGTCATTAGAGTTGATAGGAACAATGTTTAAGTTTACACCTTTAAGAGTTTACACATTAGAGCTCACACATTGGAGTTCACAAGTACGGGAGATTCACAAAGTTACCTTTGTAACTTTGTGAATTCATACCTCCCATAATCCCACTCTCAGAGGAGGAGTCAACCTTTGAGTTTACACCTCTAAAAGAGCATAAAAAGGAGCTGAGTCAGTGGAGTTAGTCAATTCAGGAGATTTATAAGTTAGAGACTGCAGTCGGGCAGAACAAAGGATTCAGAGGAGGAAAACCAAGATGCAGAGAGAGCTGGAGGCTGAAGCTGGCAGATAAGCTGCAAGAGCTCTTCAAACCAAGGAGGGAGAGAGGCCTCTAAGAAAACTAACCGGGCTATTTTGGAAGAGACAATAAAAGACTGTACTTTAATCCCTGGCTGCATTTGAGGTGATTATTACTCTGAACTCAAACTAAGGCTGCCTCCAGAAACCTCCCCAAGAAACCTGCTCCCAGAGAACCATCATATTTTAGGAAAGAAGAGAACACCACATTTTGGCGCCTGAACAGGAACCCGAACAGGCTCCTCAAGCTTTGCATTTACAATTTGGGATAACAAAAGAGGAAGCTAAGAGTATAGTAAAAGCCTGTATGGCTTGCCTTCCTTTCTACGCTCCTATACTCCCTCCAGGCAAGAACCCTTGTGGTTTGAGACCCAATAAAATCTGGCAAATGGATGTGACCCATTATAAATCTTTTGGTCGTTTGTCTTTTATCCACGTTGTGGTAGACACCTTTTCAGGATTCACTTTTGCAATACCAACAGCAAAAGACACAGCCCAAGTGGTCACTGAATTCCTCATCCAAGCATTTGCCATTATGGGTGTGCCACAAGAAATGAAAACAGACAATGGTCCTGCATACATCTCCAAACATTTTGCACACTTTTGTGCACAGTATAAGGATTTTACACACCACTGGCATACCCTTTAATCCTCAAGGACAGGCAATCGTAGAGAGAAGAAACAGAGACATGAAGACACTCCTCCAAAAACAAAAGAAAGGGGAAGCCATGGGTAACCCTAGAGAACTTCTAAACTTAGTTCGCTATACCATTAATTTTTTTTAATTTTTGATAAAGATGCACTGGCTCCAGAAGACAGGTTTTATAACCCACCAGAAGGGCAGTGTGCAATGTGAGCATCTCCACTATCTTTAGATAATCACTAGGTGATGTGGAGAGACCCAGAAAGTGGTGAATGGAAGGGACAAGATAGACTAACTGCTTGGGGGAGAGGATTTGCTTGTATTTCTACAGATGGAGAAGGAATCAGATGGGTGCCAATGAGCCGTATTCACCTTGTCCATCAGAGAGAAACAGAAAAAGAGAAAAACCTCAAAACAAAGGAGAAGATTTAAGAAACATCTGACACTGAAAGAGCATGGCTGACAATGAGACTGTTAAAAGAACTTTAAAATCTTCAGGAATCATTGGATTCCCTAACACAAGATGAGACTGTTTCAAGGACTTGAAAACCAACAAGAATCATTGGATTCCTTGAGATGAAAAATTGTTGATGAGACTATTGCAGTATTTCAAAGCTTGCAGGAATTATTGGATTCCTGGCACATGAACTAATGGACAATGGATTCCTTTTGGACTATTTCTAGGACTTATGGACATATGTAAATTCTCATGTTGATTTATGTTATTTGTTTCATCACCTGTGTTATATTGCCATGTGCTTATGTAATTATGTGTAATATCTCCCATATTGATGGATTTATGTATACCTGTTCCAAGTGAGCCCCTTTAGAAACCCGCTAATCTGATTTGATTTCCTATTTCCTTTGATGTTTTCATCTCCTTTCCTGAGATGTCAGGAAGGGTGTAACTACCTTCTTTTTATGGTGTTTTCACTTCTTTTTTGAGCAGTCAGGGAAGGAGTGATCACCTTTTTTGGGGTTCTCACCTCCTTGAGAAGTCAGGGAGGTGATGACCACCTATGTTTTAAAATCAAAAGAAAGCGGGAGATGTTAGAATCCTTACAAAGTTGTCATTAGAGTTCTCTTCTTCCTATCCCCTCCCCTAGATAGTAAGTAATCCAATATTTGTTAAATATGTAAATACGTATTTCCACAAATATCATGCTACACAAAGAAAATTAGGTCAGACAGGGAAAAAATGAGAGAGAAAACCAAATATAAGCATACAACAACAAAAGTGAAAGTACTATGTTGTGATCCACACTCAATTCCCATAGCCTTTTCTCTGGGAGCAGGTGGATTTCTTCATCACAAGACCATTTGAATTGGGTGACCAAACTTTTAAATGGAGCAGGATGTGAGGAATGAAAAAAGTCCATATCGGCCATTAAGATCATTGGTAACATTGAAGGGAGGAGGTTCGATTTCAGAGAGCATTCTTCAAAAAAGCAAAGGATGACATGGAAGAAATTCCAGGCTAGGACAAGTCATAGCTACAGGAAGCAGAACTATATGGAGGATGACTCAGAGTCTGTTTCTTGTGCTGCAACTACCTGACCCCTAAATTCAGGTTTTCCTTTGAGTGACTTTGGGGAAGAGACTTACACCTAAAAAATAAAGAACTGAACTAGCAGCCATATCAGCACCTCAGTTTTTACAATTCAATGTATAATATTAGCTATTCAACCACTTTTGGGAATCTCCTCACTTTGTTTTCCCAAAAAGCTCTATTTCCATTTGGTGATAGTTTTTCAGTTTGATCAAATATCGGTTAAATGCCTGTTGTTTGCAACAATCTTACATGGTGAATCCATCTTCTTGGAGTTAAGATGTGTATATATAGTCTAGTAATTTAATCTTGTAATAAATAAAATTGGGAAGTGAGGCTGACATATAGGGGAATTAGGGGATGAAATGGTGATTTTCCTTCAACTCCTGGGCTCCCCAAATCATTCCTTTAGCATGTCTACAACTATAGTTTTATCATCTTTCTAACCACTTGTACAATCCAAAGGGCAATAAAGAAGTTTACACCTTTGGAAAAGATCAAGGAGAGGCTGAATAGAGACATGACCATAATGATTACCTTTCTTTTTCTTTTTAATTTTTTTTCCTCTTTCTCATTATTGTTTTTATTAATTTTTAAGTATTTTTCCTTGATCCTCTTTTTTTTTTAAAAAAAAAAAGCTTTTTATTTTCAAAATACATACATAATTTTCAACATTTACCCTTGCAAAATCTTGTGCTCCAAATTTTTTCTCTGTCCATTCCCCCCACCTCCTCCCTTAGACAGCAAGAAATCCAATATATCTACAATTCTCTTCTACATATTTCCACAATTATCATGCTGCACAAGAAAAATCAAATCAAAAAGGAAAAAAATGAGAAAGAAAACAAAATGCAAGCAAACAACAACAACAACAAAAGTAAAAATATTATGTTGTGATAAACATTCAGTCCCCACAATGCTCTCTCTGGGCACAGATGACTCTCTCGATCACCAGTTCATTGGAACTGACCTGGATCACCTCACTGTTGAAAAGAGCCATGTCCATCAGAATTGGTCATTGTATAATCTTGTTGTGTACAATGTTCCCTTGGTTCTACTCACTTCCCTCAGCAAAGGTTCCTGTCTCTCCAGGCCTCTGTGAAATCATCCTGCTGATCATTTCTTATAAAACAATAATATTTCATAATATTCATATATCATAACCTACTCAGCCATTCTCCAGCTGATGGGCATCCACTCAGTTTTTAATTTTTGGCTACAAAAAGGGCTGCCAGAAACATTTTTGCTCATGTGGGTCCTTTCTCCTCCTTTAAGATCTCTTTGGAATACAAACCCAGTAGAAACACTGCTGGATCAAAGGGTATGCACAGTTTTGTACCTCTTTGGGCACAGTTCCAAATTGCTCTCTAGCATGACTGAATCCATTCACAGTTCCACCAACAATGTATTGGTCTCCTAGATTTCCCACATCCCCTCCAACATTCATCATTATCTTTTCCTGTCTTCTCAGCCAATGATTACCTTTCCATGTAGTCTTAGCCACATGTAGTAGTAAATAAAGAATTCTTGGCATCATAGAATTAAAGCTGAAAAGTGTTGGAGAGAAAGCGAATGACTTTCTTGACACCATGCTTCCTATAACCTAGCCATTATCCTCATCCCCTCTTGCCTTGGGTCTTTGGACATCATCCCTGGGACCCTGAGCTTTTATTTTATCTTGTCTAGAATCAGGCCCCCATATTCATCATTTACCATCTCCCTTTCCAGATTCTTTTTATATGTTATCTTCTCCCATCAAAAATATAAGGTCCAATTTCAGAAAGGCCTGGAGAAACTTACATGAACTGATGCTGAATGAAATGAGCAGGACCAGGAGATCCTTATATACTTCAATAACAATACTATATGATGATCAATTCTGATGGACCTGGCCATCTTCAGCAATGAGATGAACCAAATCAGTTTCAATGGAGTAGTAATGAATTGAACCAGCAACACCCAGCGAAAGAACTCTGGGAGATGACTATGAACCACTACATAGAATTCCCAATCCCTCTATTTTTGTCCACCTGCATTTTTTATTTCCTTCACAGGCTCATTGTACACTATTTCAAACTATGATTCTTTTTGTACAGCAAAATTACTGTTAGGACATGTATACTTATATTGTATGTAAGTTATACTTTAACGTATTTAACATGTATTAGTCAACCTGCCATCTGGGGGAGGGGCTGGGGGGAAGGAGGGAAAAAATTGGAACAAAAGGTTTGGCAATTGTCAATGCTGTAAAATTACCCATGCATATAATTTGTAAATAAAAAGCTATAATAAAAAAAATAAAAATAAATAAATAAAAATATAAGGTCCTTAAGGTCAGGAACTGTCTTCCTTGTTTGTGCTTGAATCCCCTGACAACTAGAAGATCCTTGCTTTCTCTGTCTATCCATCCAGACATAGGAAATATTGGAAGCAATGGATCCAGTCTCTTGCCTTTTTAGAGACGGTAAGCTGGGAAGAGGTTATTTCAGAAGGCCTCTAACTTGCTTGATTTCTATTGATTTGACTTCAAACCTAAACATGAAATGGAAAGAACATTGGTTATTTAGGGGTAGATGATTTTCAGTGAACTTTAGACATAGGTGGATGACTGACAAATCTCCATTCTGCTGTTTGTAGATCAATGCTAATAATTCTTAGGTTCATTTACAGTGGACATGAGTAACTGGAAGGCCATTTCAGATCAGTGACTGGAACAAATCAACTCATTCCCAGAGAATACCTAATACTTCACAGAAATCTTCAGTGGCAGTTCATTGAAGACCAAGCATGTTGATGGTTATTATATTTGGAGACAAAGTTCATTCTCTTTATTGACGTGGCAAAAAATACATTCATATCAAGGTATCACCAGTTGCCAATTCTTAAGTCTGCTTTTTTTCATCTAAGATACAGAATGTCATAAAAGTCTTTTAAGCTTTAGTTTTTAACATTTTAAGCTTTAAGTAACTTCAGAAACATAAGAACAACATACTTAGCAAAAAAAAATCATTTGAAAGTTTATTTTTCTCAATAGTATTTTATTTTTCTAAACACATGTAAAGATAGTTTTTGACATTCATTTTTTTTCTTTTTTTTTACTATTTTTTTTTTTGAGGGAGGGGAAAAATCGGAACAGAAGTGAGACATTCATTTTTGCAAAACTTTGTGATCTAAATTTTTCTACCTTCTCCCCTCCCCAAGATA